>NC_074690.1:18761423-19061423 GCF_029448725.1 Salvelinus fontinalis | reverse complement strand
TACGCACCGGATAAAAATGGCTAATTTCACTTTAACAGTGTGTTCCTGCTATTTATGAACTGAAATGCAAACAGGACACCATATAGGCTAGACATCTCCAGGGTCTTCTATTCTGGGGTTGCCTTCATCCCATTGAGAAGAAAAACATAACTTGTGCAATTGACGATAAGCCACTCCTCTATGGAGGGAATGCACGGTATGTTATATAGGTGTTTTTAATTCTATTTTTATGACCCCCATCTCTTTTCGGTCTTATGTTCCAAAATTTGAAATAATATTTTTGACACTGGATAAAGACTCAGAGCTTCAACATGGTATATCACACGCTGCAATTGGAGGAACAATGGGAAAGTAATGCTGCTTGGAAAGCTGATGAACTTGTAATCCCACTTTTGAGAAATGGCCCTTGAAAAGTTTGTTCAGTTTTTACACTTTGTTCACACCCTCTTAAGCCTTAGCCCCACCCATCTCTTTAAGGATTCACATGTGAAGCCATGTGCTAAACAGAGTATGGTAGTGTAGTAAACAACCGAAGATTAAAACTAAAAGTGGTGAAAGTAGTCTACAATAAGGGAATAACTCCAGGTAAAAATACACTTTATAAAATAATGTAAGATCAATAAAAGTTGTGCAAATCATGTTGGTGGTAAATTAAATAATCAAAATGTTGTTTATGCTTTACATACCAAGTGTTGTCATCGATTCCTTATAGACACACCGCTGCGTTTGTCACATGAGATGGCAGCAGCTTTCCACCAAACTTTTTGTCCTGGGTGGCGTCCTGGTATTACTATTGCGTTATCCTCTGCACAATTATTGAAGTTCACAACTCGCTGCAAGTCTTCATGCTTCAGTTGTAACCTATGCTTGCTTGGGCCGGCTCTCTTTTTGATGGGAGGCATTAGACTGTTCTCCTTGTATGACTGGTGGAGGAGAGTCGGGTGTGTTCTGCTATTGCTGAAAGACTAATTATAGATACACATATTTTATCATTATTAGACTAGGCTTACCCAGACACCAAATTGATGGGTCATGTGAAAGAGTGGCTCTAACCACCCACAAGCCACATCTAGCTAAGTGGATGGATCTCTATTGTCTATACGTGCTTCTACACCTGCATTACTAGCTGTTTGGGGTTTTAGGCTGGGTTTCTGTACAGCACTTCGAGATATTAGCTGATGTACGAAGGGCTATATAAAATAAAATTGATTGATTGATATACCTGTTCACATGTTCATGAAATACAATAGATGGCCGTAATCACCCCTAGACACCTGGCTAAATTGATGGGTTATATAATCATCAGGCTATAACTAGAAATGCAAACGGCTTTCCGAGATTTGATTTATTATTACTAAACTCAGCAAAAAAAGACGTCCCTTTTTCAGGACGAAGATAATTCGTAAAAATCCAAATAACTTTACAAATCTTCATTGTAAAGGGTTTAAACACTGTTTCCCATGCTTGTTCAATGAACCATAAACAATGAATGAACATGCACCTGTAGAATGTTTGTTAAGACACTAATGGCTTACAGGCGGTAGGCAATTAAGGTCACAGTTATGAAAACGTAGGACACTAAAGAGGCCTTTCTACTGACTGAAAAACACCAAAAGAAAGATGCCCAGGGTCCTGTTCATCTGCGTGAACGTGCCTTAGGCATGCTGCAAGGAGGCATGAGGACTGCAGATGTGACCAGGGTAATAAATTGCAATGAGACGTCTAAGACAACGCTACAGGGAGACAGGACGGACAGCTGATCGTCCTCGCAGTGGCAGACCACGTGTAACAACACCTGCACAGGATCGGTACATCCGAACATCACACCTGCAGGACAGGTACAGGATGGCAACAACAATTGCCAGAGTTACACCAGGAACGCACAATCCCTCCATCACTGCTCAGACTGTCCGCAATAGGCTGAGAGAGGCTGGACTGAGGGCTTGTAGGCCTGTTGTAAGGCAGGTCCTCACCAGACATCACCGGCAACAACGTCGCCTATGGGCACAAACCCACAGTCGCTGGACCAGACAGGACTGGCAAAAAGTGCTCTTCACAGACGAGTTGCGGTTTTGTCTCACCAGGGGTGATGGTCGGATTCGAGTTTATCGTCGAAGCAATGCGCATTACACCGAGGCCTGTACTCTGGAGCGGGATCGATTTGGAGGTGGAGGGTCCGTCATGGTCTGGGGCGGTGTCACAGCATCATCGGACTGAGCTTGTTGTATTGCAGGCAATCTCAACGCTGTGCGTTACAGGGAAGACATCCTCCTCCCTCATGTGGTACCCTTCCTCCAATCTCATCCTGACATGACCCTCCAGCTTGACAATGCCACCATCCATACTGCTTGTAATGTGTGTGATTTCCTGCAAGACAGGAATGTCACTGTTCTGCCATGGCCAGCGAAGAGCCCGGATCTCAAACCCATTGAGCATGTCTGGGACCTGTTGGATTGGAGGGTGAGGGCTAGGGCCATTCCCCCCCATAATGTCCGGGAACTTGCAGGTTCCTTGGTGGAAGAGTGAGGTAACATCTCACAGCAAGAACTGGCAAATCTGGTGCAGTCCATGAGGAGATGCACTGCAGTACGTAATGCAGGTGTATTGACTGTTACTCTTGATTTTGACCCCCCCCCCCTTTGTTCAAGGACACATTATTCCATTTATTTTAGTCACGTGTCTGTGGAACTTGTTCAGTTTGTCTTGTTGTTGAATCTTGTTATGTTCATGCTAATATTTACACGTTAAGTTTTCTGAAAAGAAACACAGTTGACTGTGAGAGGACGTTTCTATTTTTTGCTGAGTTTACAAAGATCATACACTTAGTTGGCAAGCCAGCCAGCTAAACATTAGCTAAGTAGCAGTATGCTTTAACTTGCAATGACAAAATTACAAATGTATAATATCTGAAAATGTAACTTGACTCTTACAGGTATACATGGATGAATGCTTCACTGACATGGTTGCTTTTAGTTTGAAGATGTAATCTGACGACGGGTGTTTTATACAACAGCCTTCTGTGTTCTCTTTTCGATTCCCTCCGTATTTTCAATCAAACTTCTGAATTTTCTCATACTCCGCTTCCACCGGGCATTCCACTGATTTCAAAACTCTGTCAACTTCTTCCGTGACAACACTGTTCCCATCACTGTCATCAGAAGACTCTACAATGTCTGGTTAAATTGAAATGTTTTTACTTAAGTCAGGGATTCCTTTTTCAGAGTCAGTATGGCATGATCGTTCTCCAGAAAGTAGTCCATCACAACTTTTTCCAGCTGGTCTTTGTCGATTCCGCCTGCGGAATTCAGGGCAGCAATGTTGCTGAGAGCGGGAGCAACAGTTTTGCAATTCTCCATGGCTATGTCTTTCAAAATCCCGTGGTAGCAAAGATTCTGAGTAGCTCATGTTATAGACAGAAGGTAGCGGGAAGGTTCCTGTCTTTTTCGTTTCTAAACCAACTAGGCTCGTAATTTAACATTTTTATTTGGATCTACAGATGACATAAGTGTGTTATTAAGGGACATGACAGTTCACATGTTCAAGAAGGCATTTTGTCAAATGAAATGCCTCTCTTGTGAAGTAGTGATGTCTGTCATATGCCCAGCTTTCTGTAACAGGTCACATATGTTCTCTGGGGGGGGGGGGGGGGGGGGCTGTGTGGGCCGTAGAGGCTGGAAGCGTTATCGCTGCGATTACAAATCAGTCAGGAACATGCAGACCTTTTTGAGGAAATCTTCCATACACTTCAGGTGTTTAGATGCTTATGTTCTGCCACCACTTTTCCAGTGAGGGATTTCAAAATCTTGTTTGGGATTCGTGCCATTTTAGTCTTTTTAACACACCTGTCCTCAAACACCACTTTCATCAGACTGTTGGTTGCCATAATTTTTTTCACTCAGATTGATCCCCTGTTCTCTGTACATCTTATTCTCCCGGGTCTGGCATTGTCTTGCTCTAATCCTGCCCGACGACTCTCTCGTGTAGGTTTATCTTTTTCCTAGACGGAGCCACTTACCAGAGCCTCTGTAGTGCGGTCAGCAGTTGATTTGTGAGGCAGTCAATGTTTTTCAAGTATTAGACTATTCGTGCAAATACAAACAGTATCCAGACATTCCTAGTTAGTCTCCAGAAAAAAAACACTACTTGACATTTTGATATTTGTTAGGTCTCCTCAACACAATTTTCTAAAATGGGAGTGTTTCTGGGAATGTATCTCCCCAGGGTCACTAGTGTTTACCATCCATACACACATTCTGTCTTCCACAGACAAACCTGTTGTTAATCATGGGACAAAGTGTTTACCTTACCAAGTCTTGCACCTGTTTTATGACTGTTGGCATTTAGAGTAGATATGAAATTACTTTCTATTCGTTTTTTACTCAGATTTGATCAACTAAGCAGTCTTTGTTTTTTTGTGCTTTGAGACCGTTGAAGAGGGAAGATTTTAGAGACTGAGTCATTGAGTAGGAGGCCAAGAAATTAAAGCTCAGACACACTGGTAGGATTGTCAAACGTTTGCCTGCTGACAGTACTTAGCACCTCTGTTCAGTGTCGGCAGTCAATCTCTTTTGTGTTCACACAGCAAAGACCTTAGAAGTAGTCAGCCAATCAACTTGTTAAAACACTCCAAGCCAGAAGGTGGCAGTAGTGTTGTTTGGCAATGCATATCTGTGCGTTTTGCTTATGGCCTAGATTTCAAGCTATCTGTGCTAATGTTGCTATTTTGTAGAAACCCTTGTTGATGGTCACAGCTACAGTGCCATTAGAAAAGATTCATACCCCTTGACTTATTCCAGATGTTGTTACAGCCAGAATTCAAGATTGATTAAATATTCCCATCTTCACACAATACCCCATAATGACAATATGTTTTTAGAATTGTTTGCCAATGTATTGAGAATGAAATACAAAAATGTATGTAATTTACGTAAGTATTCAAATCCCTGAGTCAATACTTTGTAGAAGCACCTTTGGTGGCAATTACAGCTTTGAGTCGTCTTGTGTATGTCTGTCAGCTTTGCACATCTTCCTTTCAGATTTTCTCAAGCTCTGTTAAATTAGATGGGGAGTGGCAGTGAACAGCAATCTTTTAAAAACATTTTTAAAATGTTTTAATTTTATATTTAACCTTTTATTTAACTAGGCAAGTCAGTTATGAACAAATTCTTATTTCCAATGACGGCCTACCGGGGAACAGTGAGTTTAACTTCTTATGGCTTGGGGTAGTATTTCGACGTCTGGATGAGAAGCGTGCCCAAAGTAAACTGTTTGTTTCTTCAGGCCCAGAAGCTAGGATATGCATATAATTGGTAGATTTTTTATGAATGTTTATTATGACTTTCTGTATATTGAATTTGGCGCTCTGCAATTTCAACGGATGTTGTCGAGGTGGGTGGCCAGAAAGGTTAACTACCTTGTTCATGACCAGAACGACAGATTTTTACCTTGTCAGCTCGGGGATTCGATCTAGCAACCTTTCGGTTACTGGCCCAACACTCTAACCACTAGGCTACCTGCCGCCCAAATGACTGACTATATCCATCCGGACCTTTGCCACCTAGGAAATTTGTGCGACTCGACCATCTAAAATAGTACTTGGGTACAACTGCTGTAAACCTACAACTCATACACTACATGGCCAAAAGTATCTGGACACCACTTCAAGTTAGTTGATTTGGCTATTTCAGCCACACCTGTTGCTGACCAATGTGTAAAATCTGGCACACACCCATGCAATCTCCATAGACAAACATTGTCAGTAGAATGGCCCGTACTGAAGAATTCGGTGACTTTCAATGTGTCACCGTCATAGGATGCCACTTTTCCAACAAGTCAGTTTGTGCACCAGTCAACTGTAAGTGCTGTTATTGTGAAGTGGAATCGTCTAAGAGTAACAATGGCTCAGCCGCAAAGTGGTAGGCCACACAAGCTCACAGAACGAGACCACCGAGTGGTTAAGCGTGTAGCGTTTAAAAATTGTCTCTCCTCGGTTGCAACACTCACTACCAAGTTCCAAACTGCCTCTGGAAGCAACTTCAGCACAAGATCTATTCGTCTGGAGCTTCATGAAAGGTGTTTCCATGGCCAAGCAGCCGCACACAAGCCTAAGCTCACTATGTGCATGTGTCGGCTGGAGTGGTGTAAAGCCCGCCGCCTTTGGACTCTGGAGCAGTGAAAACTCGTTCTCTGGAGTGATGAATCACCATCTGGCAGTCCGACGGACAAATCTGGGTTTAGCGGATGCCAGGAGAATGCGAGCTGCCCGACTGTATAGTGCCAACTGTAAAGTTTGGTGGAGAAGCTGTTTTTCATGGTTCGTGCTAGACCCCTTAGTTCCAGTGAAGGGAAATCTTAATGCTACAGCTTACAGTGACATTCTAGACAATTCTGTGCTTCCAACTTTGTGGCAACAGTTTGGGGAAGTTCCTGTTTCAGCATGACAATGCCTCTGTGCACAAAGCGAGGTCCATACAGAAATGGTTTGTTGATCGGTGTGGAAGGACTTGACTGGCCTGCACAGAGCCCTGACCTCAACCCTATCGAACACTTTTGGGATGAATTGGAACGCCATCTGAGAGCCAGGCTTAATCACCCAACATCAGTGCCTGAACGCATTAAGGCTCTTGTGGTTGAATGGAAGCATGTCTCCGCAGCAATGTTCCAACATCTAGTGGAAAGCCTTCCCGGAAGAGTGGAGGCTGTTATAGCTGCAAAGGGGGGATCAACTCCATATTTATGCCCATGATTTTAGAATGAGATGTTTGACGAGCAGGTGTAGATCATTGTAGTGTAAATCGTTCCTAGCCTCCTATGCCTCCCTACATTCTGTCCCTAACACTTAAAACAAAAACTGAAACTAAATGAAAGATATATATTTTTTTTTTAACTGAAACTGAATAGAAACAAGTGAATCAAGTCTGAAAACGAACTGAAACTGAATATCAAATAAAAATCTGAAAACAAATAGAAAATCACAACTATAATAACCTTGGACCCAAGAGTTTGGTCTGCTTTTTGCCATGGAAATTGTTTTGCAATACAAACACCACAATGAGTACGTACACTTGTGGCTGCTGTGGAAGAGGAATTGATGAGCCGTTGTCAGGTGTTGAAAAATGGTCACCTGTTAAACCAAGGTCAACACTGGTGGAACTGAGGTAGTTTGGCCAGATCTGAGGCCCTTGTCTGGATGAGAAATCTTAAACGTACTCCCATTCTCTCTCCCTGCTATGCAAACAACCTCTCCAATTAAGGGCTGTTTTAACAGATGCCAGCGTCAGGGCACAGCCTCGTGCATACACTTCAATCTAATAATCCAGACTAATTTAACCATAAACCTGCCGTGAGAGAAGGGAAACAGCCATTTCCTCACTGCCATCGCCCAACAAGCCATACACACTCCTGCTCACCCCAGTGTGTGCGTCCGCGTGTATGTACACACACATTCATTTGTGTGTAAGTATGGTTGACTCAGGTTTAGTATGGCGTGTGAGCGAGTAGGACAGGATCAATCTGCAGCTTCCTGTTTTGTCTTTTCAAACGGACCATCAGTTGAGTTTCTCCTGACTGACTGGTCCAAGGGTCACAGCGCAGGGGAAATCACTTCCTGTCCCCCAGGGGCCTATTCAGAGACTCTTCTCTGGCTTCTGAGTGATAGAACTTCATTCGATATGGAAACCTGTATCTCATTTGTTGTTATAGGCCTAGGTAGCTTCATTGGAAATGATCAGTGTGCATTGACAAGCAGTGCTGTTACCTGCTAATTAGCTGTCGTCTTGGATGTATCTTTCTGAACCACTTTCTCTTATTACTCATTTGTCTGACTCCTACGTCATACATGACACTTGTCTGTACTGTGCATTTGAGTCGGCACCGTCCCTGCTCTCCACAATAAAAAGCATTACTTACAGCTTCTGCAGCGCTTCCTGCCAAACAGATCCCCAAACACAAGCAGTATGTTGACAGGAGAGATTAGGTTTTCCTGCCACGGCTTGCCGAGGGGGCGGAGGCCCTTGGTTGAAAACACGCTGCTCAAAACCACCCAACTGCCTCTCTCTCATTACCCCCCCTTCCCACTCCTCCCAATATCAAAGGCGGCAGGGCAGGACTATTTGAACAGGTGATTCCCATTTACATCTGCTGACCCCTTTGGCTGTGTGCCAGGTAGTCAGTCAGGCAAGCAGGCAGGCAAGTGTGTGTGTCAGAAAGCTAGTGTAATTTGTGGGACATCACGCCTGATAATGCCTGATGAGGGATGTTGACATACAGAGGACTAGGGCTAGCCGTAGCTACTTGGCTAACGTTATAAAATATTATTGTGGATTTGGAAGATATAAAAAAAAAAATGTATGAATCAGATTTGAATGTTAATATTCTGGCTTTAGATGTACCTTGAGTGAAGTATGTTTTGGCATTCTGGAGCATATGAAGTCAGACAATGAGCCGGCAGCCTTACGAGGATGAACACGCTTGAATGACTTACAAACGTACTCCGTGGAGATCGTAAGAATGTAGCCCTCGTTGTCCTCAGGGACACTCCTCAGCAGCTCAGTCATATGCTTGAAGTGTGAGAAAAAGGTGTTTACTGTAGCTCGTCCAGTAGGGCAGCATTGGTGTCCACGACATGGCTGGCTTTTTTTTGTAATCCGTGATACTTAGAAGCCGTGCCACATACGCCTCGTGTCCAACCCGCTGAATTGTTCCTCCACTTTGTCCCTAAAGGGATGTCTCGCTATCTTGATCAATGTGCGTAGGTTGTATTTGTGCTGTGTAACCATACTATTGTCCCTGCTCATCTTGCCCTGTTTATAAGCAGCATGTCTCTCCTTCAGTTTCCCAACAAGGCTGCCATCAAGCCACATTTTTTGATTTGGGGCGGGAAAAAAATTTAAAGATGCCATTGGTATCACATCCTATGTCTTTTTTTATGAACCCGGTAACTGAGTTGGCGTATTCATTGATGTTCTCACCAGAGGCGACCCGGAACATGTTGCAGTCCACGTGATCAAAACAGTCTTGGAGCATGTATTCTGATTGGTCTGACCAGCATTGTACAGACCTGACAGCCGGAACTTCCCTCTTGAGTCTTTGTAGGCGGCGAGGAGCAAAATGGAGTCATGGTCAGATTTGTCGAAAGGAGGACAGCAGGAGGGCCTTATACCTGTGTTGAAAAGAAGTGTAGCAGTGGTCAAGCTTGGAGTTTCCGCGAGTTGGATAGCCAATGTGTTGATACTAATTCTGGAGCACGGTCCTCAGATTACTTTTGTTAAGGTCCCTTACGATAATGAAATCTGCCAATGAAGTCCAATGAAGATCTTTGATTAGCATTTTTGGTGTCAGTTTGGGCTCGACGTACACATCCGTGGGAATAATCCCTGAGAACTCTCTTGGTAGGTAAAAAGGGTAACATTTAATGACCGGGATTAGCCTTCCTCCATGTTACCCCCAAGGCTCAGAGCCATTCTCCCAATCATTGTAGGGAGACAGTTTGGAGGTGGGCCTCTCTGGCGACGTGACCTGTGGTTCTATGTCAATGTTATTGAAGAGAATCTCTTTGTTTAAATCTCTGTCTATCTCGTACTTAGAAGTACTCTTTTTATCCCCAAAATGATCAATTTCATAAATTGTTACTTTCAATGCCTGCTGAAACTCACAATTTCCGCTTTTCTCCCTCTCTCTTAGCGTGGTACAGAGGGCTTCTGGAAGTCAGTGGCCCGTTACGTCCCGAAGGAGCCCACAGAGATGCGCATCCTCAACCCCTACTTCATCCAGGAGGCTGCCTTCCAGTTCATCGGCCTGCCACTCAACAACGGCCTCATGGGGAAAGGGGTGAGTGACACTCAGACTGAAACCCGCTCTAGTTGGATAGAAATATAAATGTATCAAACAATTTCTGCATTGGAATGTTCTGAGATGAACCATCAGAATGTTGGCAGAACCCATGTATGGTGCTATGTAGACATTTGAGGAAAGTATGATGTCCGTTACCTGGTTTATGGTGGATAAACTGGGTTTGCAGTCTACATGCAAACACATATGCAGACATGCATTCACGCATGCAGTACCTGGGGCGGCAGGTAGCCTGGCGGTTAGGAGCGTTGGGCCAGTAACCGAAAGGTTGCTGGATCGAATCCCTGAGCTGAAGTGGTAAAAATCTGTCGTTCTGCCCCTGAGCAAGGCAGTTAACCCACTGTTCCCCGGGCGCCGAAGGCGAGGATGTCGATTTAAGGGAGCCCCACACACCACTCTGAATAAAGAGGGGTTGGGTTAAATGCGGAAGATACATTCAGTTGAATGCATTCAGTTGTACAACTGACTAGGTATCCCCCTTTCCCTACAAGAGTGCATAGACTTTTACTCACACCCATGTATATTAAGTTCAAGAATGCACACCCTGACAGAGGCACAATCCTTCTTTCAAACATTAACACATTCTCACACACATGCTACGAAACGGTACACAACCCATAAGCAGCCCGGGAATTGACGACCGACTGCATGGTCATAACCAAAGTGTGTTTGACACACTTCAGGCCCGAAACTCAAACCTCGCTGCCACTAGCAAGGCAGCACCTTGCCATGCCATCACAGGAAATTAAATCGTTAAAACAACTCTGCAAACATCTCTCTAGATCAAGGGTCGGGAACCCGAGTGACAGGAAGAGACATTTCTTCAAATGTTTACAAAAACCTTGTGCTCTAGTAGCTGCATTGGATGAACCTCATGATTCAGAGAGCGAGACAGAGACATTGGGCGCATCTGACTGCATTTCAAACTAAAGGAAACAAAATTGTGTTGAATAGTTTGTCATGGAGCCACAAAGGGGTAGCTAAAGAGCCACACGTTGCAGACCCCTGCTCTCGATGAAAAGGAGAGATTTATGGAGGGAAATTGAAGCTTTGGACGTATTACCTCATTAACTCCTCATTTTGGTTTTGAGGGGGTTATCAGATGAGACTGTAGATTCTGGACTGTCACAGGCTCTGCTGCTTTTCTTCTTTCCTTGGCACGTAGCTAATCAATCAAACGCATTGATTGGCTTCAAGGCCACTTACCTGAGTTACTAGGACTATGGCTGGTTGATCAAAGGGAATAGGTTAGATAAAGACCAGCAGATGCTGTCACCCCTCCTGGACTGGAACTATGCAGCAGACTGGCTTGAGAGGCTGATGAAGTTCTACATAGGAGTGCAGGGGGTAGGGAACATGCTTCAACAGGCATTAGAAGGATGGGAAGGGGTACAAGGAGTGTGTACAGCCTTCTACCCTGAAGGGGCGACCACCAGGACACCTCTGGCTGAACTTTGGTTACAGGAGGAACATGTGTGGAACATGTGGGTTGCCCTGGTGTTGGGGGGAGTTGTCTCATATAATACCGATCAAGGCGGGATACAGCCTGACACATCCTTCCCCTAAAATGCCCGCCTGTCTTTCCCCTGATTAGTGCGGTGTGTTTGTATGATGTGTGTGTTTGCGGGCTCACACAGCAGGGGGGCTTAAGCTACACCTACCCTTAGGGCTTCAAAATCAAGGTAATGATTTAGAGCCCCCCCCCCCCCCCCCCCCCATCTCCTCTCCATTAGGCCCTAGGGTTTGAGGAAGTGGAGTTCTGCCCTCTCAAACCGCTGTGTCATTGTGCGGGTGCATCTGTTTAAGCAAATTGTTAATCACTCTCAGCTCAGGACGAGTTAACAACTCCGGCCCAGGACAAAGCCATGAACACGAGGACAGGGAGGGAAGGGAGGGTGGTGCATACCTGTCACAGACTGGCGGTAAAGGAAGATGACGTTAATATAGACATTTTTAGTTTTTATTGCATTTTCAATGCTTGCTTTTACTACATACTGCTGTTAGAGGAAAGGGTGTTGGCTTGTTTACACACTCATCTCCCCTAATAATAATGCTTTGTTACTATAATGCACCCCAACATAAAATACAATATACAGGTAAATGCCAAAATAAAGGAAACACCAACATAGTGTCTTAATAGGGCGTTGGGCCATCACAAGCCACCAGAACACCTTCAAAGCGCCTTGGCATAGATTCTACAAGTGTCTGGATCTCTATTGAAGGGATGTGACACTTTTCATCCTTGAGAAATTCCATAATTTGGTGTTTTGTTGGAAAATGCTGTCTCAGGCGCCGCTCCAGAATTTTCCATTTTCCCGTGTTCAAATTGGGTTGAGGTTTGGTGACTGAAAGGCGCTGCATGGTCAATCCCGACGTCTGATTTGGCCTCTACATGCCTCCGGAGGCACCGCAATTGCACCCCCCAATGCTCCTTTGAGACCCCTCTTTCAAAACTGAGATCTCTTCTAGCCATGGCTTGTTTGTTCATTTGGTTCCTCTCTTCCTGGGATCCACAACACAGGACTTGTAACAAAACATTGATAGACAAGGACAGTCACACAAATAATGGTAGCAAAAATCGTGGGTAACTGAGCGTTTTTATATGTGACCCTAAGCATGATGTGATGTAAATTGCTTAATTAACTGAAGAACCACACCTGTGTGGAAGCACCTGTTTTTAATATACACTGCTCAAAAAAATAAAGGGAACACTTAAACAACACAATGCAAGTCAATCACACTTCTGTGAAATCAAACTGTCCACTTAGGAAGCAACACTGATTGACAATAAATTTCACATGCTGTTGTGCAAATGGAATAGACAAAAGGTGGAAATTATAGGCAATTAGCAAGACACCCCCCAAAACAGGAGTGATTCTGCAGGTGGTGACCACAGACCACTTCTCAGTTCCTATGCTTCCTGGCTGATGTTTTGGTCACTTTTGAATGCTGGCGGTGCTCTCACTCTAGTGGTAGCATGAGACGGAGTCTACAACCCACACAAGTGGCTCAGGTAGTGCAGTTCATCCAGGATGGCACATCAATGCGAACTGTGGCAAAAAGGTTTGCTGTGTCTGTCAGCGTAGTGTCCAGAGCATGCAGGCGCTACCAGGAGACAGGCCAGTACATCAGGAGACGTGGAGGAGGCCGTAGGAGGGCAACAACCCAGCAGCAGGACTGCTACCTCCGCCTTTGTGCAAGGAGGTGCACTGCCAGAGCCCTGCAAAATGACCTCCAGCAGGCCACAAGTGCATGTGTCTGCTCAAACGGTCAGAAACAGACTCCATGAGGGTGGTATGAGGGCCCGACGTCCACAGGTGGGGGTTGTGCTTACAGCCCAACACCGTGCAGGACGTTTCGCATTTGCCAGAGAACACCAAGATTGGCAAATTCGCCACTGGCGCCCTGTGCTCTTCACAGATGAAAGCAGTTTCACACTGAGCACATGTGACAGACGTGACAGAGTCTGGAGACGCCGTGGAGAACGTTCTGCTGCCTGCAACATCCTCCAGCATGACCGGTTTGGCGATGGGTCAGTCATGGTGTGGGGTGGCATTTCTTTTTGGGGCCGCACAGCCCTCCATGTGCTCGCCAGAGGTAGCCTGACTGCCATTAGGTACCGAGATGAGATCCTCAGACCCCTTGTGAGACCATATGCTGACACATGCACATTTGTGGCCTGCTGGAGGTCATTTTGCAGGGCTCTGGCAGTGCACCTCCTTGCACAAAGGCGGAGGTAGCGGTCCTGCTGCTGGGTTGTTGCCCTCCTACGGCCTCCTCCACGTCTCCTGATGTACTGGCCTGTCTCCTGGTAGCGCCTGCATGCTCTGGACACTACGCTGACAGACACAGCAAACCTTTTTGCCACAGCTCGCATTGATGTGCCATCCTGGATGAACTGCACTACCTGAGCCACTTGTGTGGGTTGTAGACTCCGTCTCATGCTACCACTAGAGTGAGAGCACCGCCAGCATTCAAAAGTGACCAAAACATCAGCCAGGAAGCATAGGAACTGAGAAGTGGTCTGTGGTCACCACCTGCAGAATCACTCCTGTTTTGGGGGGTGTCTTGCTAATTGCCTATAATTTCCACCTTTTGTCTATTCCATTTGCATAACAGCATGTGACATTTATTGTCAATCAGTGTTGCTTCCTAAGTGGACAGTTTGATTTCACAGAAGTGTGATTGACTTGGAGTTACATTGTGTTGTTTAAGTGTTCCCTTTATTTTTTTGAGCAGTGTACTTTGTATCCCTCATTTCCTTAAGACTTTCCTTTATTTTGGCAGCTGGCTGTACGACACACTATAAAGAAGTGACATGGCCACCTTTTTGTGCTTTTCCCTCTTCAGAACATTCCAACCCTGGGTACGGTCGCCATAACGATGGCCCTGCATAACTGTGACGAGGTGGCGGTGGCTGGCTTCGGCTACGACATGAACACGCCCCACGCACCCTTGCACTACTACGAGACGGTCAAGATGTCCGCCATCAAAGAGGTGCCTGTTTTTGTTGCATTCAAATCCACTGGAAATGGGTCATGGAGTGGTGTTTCCTCTCCTTGTCTACCCGTGTCAAAGAACTGGAAAGGTGAAAATGCATTCTCAGTAGACAAACCCACCGTACTGTTTTCAGGAGTGTAGTGTAGATTAGAGAGTGTAGATTAGAGAGACTATATTGGCTCCCCCCTAGACCTATTAAGCTACTGAGGGTGTGATTCCATTTTCTGTGCATTTTTTGATTGGCTCTCTCATCCCCCTCCTCCCTTCCAACTACGACCAAATAAATGACCCCAAGATGGAGCTTTTTAATCCTCCACTCCCGACTGCCTCAGTGTTCTATTATGCCAGGTGTCACAGAGGGCAGCTGACGTATGAACTCAGAATGATAACCTTTGTCTGAACTCCCAGTGAACTCTTGTCATGTAATCAATGGAAACCTCATCTAGTAGGTCTATCGTCATTGGAACACTGAAAGACTTCCACTCCCTCGTGTCATGTCCTTCCTCTGGTGGTAATATGCTGAGGTCACCTCTCAGGGGGTGCTGAGATGCAGTAGTATCCTTACTCACTGTCGGACTTGAACCAGTCCCCTCCTAAAACAGGGCTACTCTGCTTAAACTCAGGATGGATCCAGGTGCTTCAACTTTCTGTAGCTTGGTGTGAAGGGACCGAACAGGAGTGAATGTAGAATGCCACACTGTTCAGTATGTTTGTACACACCATTCGTATGTGTTCTGGAGATGCCAGCATGTTAAAGAGAGAGGGTGGTTGTTAACGCGTCATCCTCTCTCTGACCTAGCTCGTCATCCCAGACCGCAAGGCCTGAAGACACACACACACCCTGGTGTTACTGCTCACATGGCACTCCCGGCCCTGCTCCCTGTAGTAAAGCAGTGAAACCCTAGCCATGGATCCGTGTGGTTCTGTGTATGAGTGTGATCCGTCACAGAGTCAGGGCCAGGCCAATCCAGACAGGCCAGTGGCTCTCAGGAGAGGCTCGGCCCCACAGCCAGGACCCAGGCAGGGCTCTGGGGCCCAACCCAGCCAGGTCCTCCCACTCTCAGGCCCCAGAGCCTCCCACAGGAATACCGGACTCTGGTTACACACTGTCGACCAGATTGCGGGCCCGGAGCACAGTGGGGAAGGAAACTGACCCAATGTGGCTCCACTCTCACACAAACAAACAGACACACACACTCTCACTACAAACTCACT
Source organism: Salvelinus fontinalis (assembly GCF_029448725.1). Classification (NCBI taxonomy): domain Eukaryota; kingdom Metazoa; phylum Chordata; class Actinopteri; order Salmoniformes; family Salmonidae; genus Salvelinus; species Salvelinus fontinalis. The sequence goes on along the minus strand of NC_074690.1, from coordinate 19,045,859 downwards.
TTAAAAAAAATTATAATTGGGGGATGGATCAGCTTTAATATTGCGGATAGATTGATGCTTCCATCAATGTAATTGTCTGCATCATTTCCAATCCCCCATATATTTTTGGGATATATATATATCTCGCTCTCAAAACGCAGAAAAAAAATATAATTCATGCCTTACCTTTAACGAGCTTCTGTTGTTGGCACTCCAATATGTCCCATAAACATCACAAATAGTCCTTTTGTTTGATTAATTCCATTGATATATATCCAAAATCTCAATTTATTTGGCACGTTTGATCCAGAAAAACACCGGTTCCAAATTGTGAAACGTGACTACAAAATATCTCAAAGGTTACCTGTAAACTTTGCCAAAAAATGTCAAACTACTTTTGTAATACAACTTTAGGTATTTTTTACGTAAATAATCGATAAAATTCAAGACTGGATGATCTGTGTTCAATACAGGATTAAAACCAACTGTAGCTAGCTTTCTGGTCACGCTCTGGTCACGCGCTTCTAACAAACAGGACACTTCGAGTGACCCTCCTTCAAGATGGCTGTACTTCTTCATTACACAAAGGAATAACCTCAACCAATTTCTAAAGACTGTTGACATCCAGTGGAAGCGGTAGGAACTGCAAGAAGGTCCCTTTAGAAATCTGGTTTCCCAATGAAAACTCATTGAAAAGAGTGACCTCAAAAAAAGAAAAAGAAATCTGAATGGATTGTTCTCGGGGTTTCGCCTGCTAAATAAGTTCTGTTATACTCACAGACATGATTCTGAGTGTTTTCTATCCAAATCTACTAATAATATGCATATCTTATCTTCTGGGAATGAGTAGCTGGCAGTTTAATTTGGGCATGCTTTTCATCCAAAATTGTGAATGCTGCCCCCTACCCAAGAGAAGTTAATGTAGGGCAGACAGACAAGTTCCTTACTTTTTCCCCCTTCCACTTGCCTCTTCCATTTTTGTGGTAATGCTGCAATTAGTTGGTTGTAAATTTGGGTAGAACAGACATTTCCATATGTCTGAATGACATAACTCCACCAGTCCTATTTATGATATAATTTACAAAAATTATACTTCAAAAATTGAAATATTCCAGGCATCTTTGTATAAACTCCATTCGTTCTTTATCAAAAGCCTTTTCAAAACCAGACCTGGTTTCCCCGATATTTCATAGTATTCTATTGTTTCCAGTACTTCCAGTCTTATATTATCTCCAATGTATCGTCCATGTAAAACACCTGTCTGATTAGGATGAATAATATCTGACAAAACCTTTTTAATTCTATGCGCCAAACATTTAGCTAGAATTTTTGCATCACAACACTCAAGTGTAAGAGGCCTCCAATTATTTTTTAAATGGACTGGATCTTTATATACACACACCACTTGGATCCTGTTTCAGTAATAATGAAATCAGACCACTGTGTTGCGTGTCTGATAATCTACCGTTTATATAGGAGTGGTTAAAACATGGTATAAATGGTCCTCTGAGTATATAGGGATGGTATGCCATCCAGCACTGGAGTTTTCCCAGCCTTAAAGGCTTTAATTGCATCAAACTCCATCATATTAACTAGAGAAAACAATGCAGACATTACTACATATGACAATGCTCTTAAAACCAGTTGAAAGTATAAATGGTTTGACGTAGAGCGTTGAAGGCTGTTTTCATCCCTTGTTTTCATGCAGTGTTGTCAGGATTAGAAAACAAAACATTTCCTTCATAGGTTGTTGAGACTCAGTTCTTGTCTTTGACCCTGACCCCCACTGATCTTTGACAATCTTCTTGTTTCTCATCTTGTTCCCCTTCATCTCCACAGTCCTGGACACACAACATATCCAAGGAGAAGGAGTTCCTCCGCAAGCTGGTGAAGGCCAACGTCATCACGGACCTGACCAACGGCATTTGAGTCTAACTGTCCCAGAGCTTTGCCTTTTTCCAAAAGAACCACAGAACAGAGGATTCTGGGAATTAACCTGGATGGGTGGGGGGGTGGGGGAACCCAGACCCTGGTGGTCTGCATACTGCCTAAGTTTTTATGAAGAGAAGATTTAAACGGACGGCTCAGTGGAGAGACGCACATACGTGCCTTCTGACCCAGAGGCTCCTGTGTCAGGAGAAACATAGGCCTGGATCGGACGTCTTCAGGACAGTCAACGGAGGATCCGACAACCGCGTTTACCGTTTCAATACCCCTGAAAATCACATGAACGAACAAGTGATATGGAAGAGGATGATGATGGATGGCAGAGGACGGAAGGCCTGACGGACAGCTGTAGAGTCGGACAATCTGCAGAAGAGAGGGACAGATGGTTAGAGCCGTGCCAAACGTACGTACCTCGTTACAAAGGGGGGAGCAGATGCCCTCTTCCTGTACTGCCTGAATGTATTCACAAAACAATGTAAATATCAAAGATTTTTAACAAGCTGCAGCAACCCCCCATCCGGGCATTGGCGAGCCACCCTCCATCTGGGCATTGGCGAGCCACCCTCCATCTGGGCATTGGCGAGCCACCCTCCATCTGGGCATTGGCGAGCCACCCTCCATCTGGGCATTGGCGAGCCACCCTCCATCTGGGCATTGGCGAGCCACCCTCCATCTGGGCATTGGCGAGCCACCCTCCATCTGGGCATTGGCGAGCCACCCTCCATCTGGGCATTGGCGAGCCACCCTCCATCTGGGCATTGGCGAGCCACCCTCCATCTGGGCATTGGCGAGCCACCCTCCATCTGGGCATTGGCGAGCCACCCTCCATCTGGGCATTGGCGAGCCACCCTCCATCTGGGCATTGGCGAGCCACCCTCCATCTGGGCATTGGCGAGCCACCCTCCATCTGGGCATTGGCGAGCCACCCTCCATCTGGGCATTGGCGAGCCACCCTCCATCTGGGCATTGGCGAGCCACCCTCCATCTGGGCATTGGCGAGCCACCCTCCATCTGGGCATTGGCGAGCCACCCTCCATCTGGGCATTGGCGAGCCACCCTCCATCTGGGCATTGGCGAGCCACCCTCCATCCGGGCATTGGCGAGCCACCCTCCATCCGGGCATTGGCGAGCCACCCTCCATCCGGGCATTGGCGAGCCACCCTCCATCCGGGCATTGGCGAGCCACCCTCCATCCGGGCATTGGCGAGCCACCCTCCATCCGGGCATCGGCATACAGTACATATCCCACCTCAGACCCACACAAGGCCTTTTTTTAAACCTTTGTCTCTCCCCCTTATCGCTTCCATATCAGCAGGCCTTTTTGAGGCTGCCCTGCATTTTGAGATTATTATTACAGATGTTAATATCCAGAAAGACAAGAGGCCTGGATTATTTTATTTAGGTTTATTTTATTTATAAATAGGCTGAGAATTGGTGCATTATCCTTTCCTTGTTCCAGTTTGCCACGATGTGCTTCCTCAATGACTCACTGTGTTATTAGTTGTTGAGTGGATATCCCTCAAACCTGGGCTGAGACCGTAGTATTTTATAAGCCCAAGTCAAAGTCAGTATTATCATTTATGGCCAATATTTCAGTCAGATTTTTGTGTTGTATTATGAAATGTTTTTTTTTTTTATGTTTTCCTTTGTGTGCTCTAATGAACATGACAAAGTATCACAAGATGCCGCCCCAACAGACCAGTATTACAGAGAGAGAGTGAACCACTGGTCTGGGAATAGTGTTCCTGTTCACACTCGTGTTCAGAATAATTTGCCACTTGTCCAGTATTTCAATAAAAACCCAAGTATTCCAATATTTCAGTCAGATTGCAGTAAGTCGTATTACAATATTAAACCATATTTCAGTTTTATCTTGTTTGGTTTGTGATATTAAACCCAAATTGGTATTACAATGTGAAAGCTTACTGGTCCAATGTTTCTCAGTGAAAGGCCCATTTGGTTAGTTGTTACAGTTCAAGCGCTAACGGATCAGTATTTAAGTGTTGCTCCGGTGGCTCAGTATTACAAGATGAGACACCACGCTATGGTTACAGCCTCCCCCGCTGCTTCCCTCATCAACTACACTTAAACTGAAAGCCATAATCAGCTTTATATGGTGATGGGGAGTTTTTAGTTCTTTCTACCTTTTTGGATGACATTTTGGCTGTTGCTTAATTTAAAAAAATAATAATGTTTTTGACTTGTTCTTGTTTTCATGGAGGTGCATACTCACTGTACACCTGTATCCACTTATCTTCCTGTCCATTAGTAAGGTATTATTAGGGTTGTGTTAATTTGAGAAATAGAAGAAAACATACAAAAACGTTGAGACTGACTGGACTTCAAATGCTAATTTGTGTTCTATTGCGGAAGGTTTTAAATAGTTTTCCTTTGTGTGCTGTAATGAACACTAACCAGTTTCAGAGAGGCGTCACTGCTCTCTCTTGCTGGGCTATCTCAACAAAACTTTCTCACTTCTGTTCACGATGGGAAAATAAAACAATATGGAGGAATCTTAACCTAGCCTCCTACCATATTGGTGTTACAATACCTATCCAGGCCCTTCAAATTAGTTAGGGGAAAGTAGCCTGCTTTTACACAGGCAGCCCAATTCTGATATTTGTTCCACTAATTTGTCTTGTGAAAAGATTTGATTGGTCAAAAGACCAATTAATGGAAAAAGATCACAATTGGGCTGCCTGGGTAAATTCAGACTTTGATCCCTTCCCTCCAACCTAGATAACAATCTTTCAGAAATGGAACCCTGCATAGGACTTTCACTGCTAGGGTATTAAGAACAGCTCACCAATGCACTACACCCCTGGCGAGGCCCACACAGGCTGTGTTTACAGGGTTGGAGTCAATTCCATATCAAATATAGACAGCTTAAATAGATTTTTTTCATTAATAATAAATAAATTATGTGCATCCTGGATTGGGCAGGAATTGACACCAGCCTGGTCTGTAGGCAGAATGACATTATTAGAACTGGAGACGACAATAACATCATACAGGAAACCTCACCATATCATCCAACGAGCGAGGTCAAAATCAGTCATCACCTTACCCTACCACAATCAATCACTGGCAAGGTCGTTACAGATGAAATCACAAGTGTTACTGTTTCTTTTTATATATTATATGAAATCGAGACTTTGTCATCTGCAACTTGTTAATAAATACGTTGACCCTTTTGTCGCTTTGTAAGGTGGCTGATGGTGTGTGTATTTCTTTCTTTTTATGTGATCACACAAAGCACTGTCAACGGGTAGTCTATGGTATGCAGGCAACCCTCTGCACCAAATGTAAGGCCTTTATGGGGTTACAAGGCCCTGGTGTTCTTTCCTGTTGTGCAGCCCTCATACTATAGCTCTGTCCATTGTTCTGTTGGAGTTTATAGACTCCACAGGAAACATAGTGTTAAGATGAAGAGGATGGGTCTAAGCGTGGAGAAGGACTTCCTCTAATTCCCTCCCACCTGCTGAGAGAGGGGAAATAATGGTTCAATCCCCTATCCACTCTACTTCCTTTCTAGCACTCTTGCTGTCTCTCACTCTCATTCTCTCTCTTCTCCACCTGCCAAACCTATATGAGCATCTAGTTTCATTGTAGTGGCCCTGAGGGACCCATCCAAACCAGGAGACACACACTGTTGCAGTGATACTTTAAGACCCACACACGTACATTAGCACACATATATATGCAAACAGAAGGGGGGGGAGGGTGAGAAAGCACTGCTGCACAGCTGCTGGTGCTGTAAGTGAATAGCGAGTGGGGGATACTGGAGCTCTTTAAAGAGCATTTGGTGCTGTTCCATCCTGCTGTTAAAAGGGTGCCAGTAACACCCGGCCTGTCGCGCTGCTGGCCACAAACTGCACTGATGGTTCTGACTCCACAGACCTCACTGTCCTGCCGGCGAGCCGTAACAATGCTCCGGCTCTCAGCGGCGCCTGCACCCCTTCAGCAGACTCCCCTTTTATTCCTGGCGACAGGTTCTGCACTCCGCCTCCTCTCCATGGGCTTGGAATGGGAAGGCTGTGACCCCCTAGGCCGAAACCTAAACTCCTGGTAAAAGTCAGGGAGTGCTGGAAGGGAAAGAACACGCGCGCACACCCAGATGGGAGAACAACATCTGTCTTTCACTCGGTTTACTTTAGAGAGGGTCAACTGAGATGACGGAGAGCAGCCTCTGTCCTCTCTTTTTGTCTCGCACTGTCCCGCACTGTCTCTCTTTGTACCCATTTTTCTCTTCGATCCATATGTAATCAGTGTCAAGGTTAGGACTTTTTAGGGAATACTAGATCGACCGTGTGACTAACGATCATCTGAAAGCTTTCCCCCCCCCAATACTGTCTGTAATTGGCACCCAACTGACATTCACAAATACTTTAGGGCTAAATATAACCGTATTCTCAATTATACCGTATTCTCCTCGTCAGTATTTCATGTAATACTTTACAAAGAGTTGGTTCTTTAAATTTCCCCCCCGGCCCTCGGTGATTAAAATGGCCACAACAGGAACCATTCAGAAAAAGACAGAAACATCTGGAATAGTAGCAGTCTAGTATCGTCTGTCAACACTGGAACATTCACTAATTACCATTGCAGTTTGTTGACACGCTACCAAGGCTTATGCCTTCAAAACAAATGTATTTTTAGTTCCCCCAAAATACTATAAAGACAGTGACAGGGTTGGTTCGTTAGCTTTTCCAACCTTAAAGAATCCCCAATAGTGCTCATGATCATGGTGTGATTACAGCCTCGCAAACAAAGCCGTACAGTGTGTAGGCTGTATTTTGTCTGTTTGCATAAAAACTACCATAAGTCTTGAGACTGCATACTTGAAATACCATTCATGAAATGAAAACACCTAGAGTCATTTCATAAACTGAGGACTGAAATGACTTAAATTCGGACTGTTCTGAGTGACTTCGATGGAGGTTCCCACTTGTAAAGAGAAAACAAACTTGCACAGGACAGTTGGACAAGACCCAAGGAGGAAAGGCACCTTGGGATACACGAGGGTGGGGCAGTGAGTGGACCTGTGCATTAGATGAAACTGGAGAAACCCAAAGGGAACCGAATTCTCTTAACTGTCCCTCACATCTGGAGTGTGCACCACACTCCATCTAACCCCCTCCATCCTGTCTGGAAACATGTCGGGGACATGGTCAGGTCCAACGGCCCAGACGTCCATCCGGTAACCGTGGAAACTGCTCTGGACAACCCCCTGCTGAGCAGTACAGGGACTTGAGAACTCGGCGTCAGCAAAGAAGCATTTCTGTAATAATGAAGTATGATAGTCATCTATTCCTTATATCCAACCATGTCCAAAAGACAAATCCTTTAAAAGTCCTAGAGAAGAATCTTTTGAAAGTGTAAGCCCATCCCTGTGTTGCCTGAGCTTTGCCAGCTTCCCAACCAATTTCCTTACACATGCCGACTCAATAAATAAGCAGCAGACAAATTGGGTAGATTGTGTTCAAAGAGGATCACAAAGGCGGAGAACTCCTGTGTGCTGGAGCGAGAAGCCCTCTTAACAGGACAATGCCTTTGCCTTGCGGCTGGCCGGTGACTTGCCGACTGTTTCATAACTACAATACTGTTAAGTCATTCAGCTTTTCATTTCAAAGGCTTTTTCTCTTTTAAGTGACTATCTGCAACATTTAATGCAAAGTGTGATGAATAAATGAGTTTCAAAGTATAAGTCGTCAATAGAATGGGAATGAGCATGTTATACTGCAGTGGTCATCAACTATACTGAATAAAAATATAACTGCAACAGGTAGTGTTGGTCCCATGTTTCATGAGCTGATACCAGAAATGTTCCATACGCACAAAAAGCTTATTTCTCTCAAATGTTGTGCACACATTTGTTTACATCCCAGTTAGTGAGCATTTCTCCTTTGCCAAGATAATCCATCCACCTCACAGGTGTGGTATATCAAGAAGCTGATTAAACAGCATGATCATCCCTGTCACAAACTCAGATACCTCCTGCGCCTCAACCTGTTTTTTTTCGGCCTGTTTTATTTTATTTTTATTTTGTTCGTAAGTGTTTTTGTCAACACCTGCTACCAGCTAGTTGGCTAGCTAGGTTGCAATGGAGCCCGCTTCGCCTGGAGTCTTGTCCGGGACAATATTGATAATCCGGAGTTCCAATGCGGCAATTGTTTGTTTGCAGAGGATTACAGGAATGAGGTGGCTATCCTTATCAAGCAAATTTAAATTCTGCACAAATTTATGGGGAAAACTGGAACTTTATCATTCTCAACTCCTGTGGCTGGACGCCGCTCGGGCCTGATGGATGTTTCCCTGCCTTGTTATCTGTCCCTATCTGAATGGCCTGTGCTACCTGGAACTTGCCTGCTCAGGAAGTCGTCTCTATCTGCTTCTCCTCCTCCATCCTGTAGTGGAGTAGACGGAGAACAGCAAGAGGATTGTTCGAATCAGCGCTGGTCCAATGTCACAAGTCACGGAAACCGATGGCAGCGGTATACTGATAAGCGGACTGGAGTGTCTGCGAGAGGTTTGGAGCAGATTGACATAAGGAATAGCTTTGCCGCACTGGTGCCTGATCTACTTGCGCCTTCATCGCTGGGATTGCCTGTGTCTGCGACGGCTGTGCTGACTCCAGCAGCGGCTTCGTCGTCGAGTTCGGGTCCTTTCCCTCTCTCTGGATCTGACGGGGGACTGCCTGCTGTGGAAGGTCTGGACCTATCCAGCCACCCTAGTCATAGACTTTTCTCTTTGCTACTGCACCGCAAGTGGTACCGGAGCGCCAAATCTAGGTCCTAAAGGCTTCTTAACAGCTTCTACCCCCAAGTCATAAGACTCCTGAACACCTAATCAAAGGGCTACCCAGACCCCTCTTTTATGCTGCTGATACTCTGTTTATAATCTAAGCATGGTCACTTTAACTCTACCTACATGTACATATTACCTCAATAACCTCGACTAATCGGTGCCCCCGCACATTGACTCTGTACTGGTACCCCCTGTATATATCCTCACTATTGTTATTTTACTGCTGCTGTTTAATTATTTGTTACTTTAAAAAAATAAGTTTTACTTATCTATTCTTTACTTAACACGTTTTTCTTAACTTCTTAAAGCATTTTTGATTAAGGGCTTGTAAGTAAGCATTTCACTGTAAGGTCTACTACACCTGTTGTATTCTGCGCATGTGACAAATAACATGTGATTTGATTTGAAGATGGATTTTAAAGAACTGATTGGGTCTCTGCTTGACACCAACAAACACCCCATAATATCTGTCCCTGTGCCCTTCCTAAATAGTGGCATTGAACATTTCAGCAGACTTTAAGACTTTTAGCCCTCCCGCTATTGCAAATCTGTGGGTGTAACATTTATTGACAATTTTGATACCTTCTGGAAACAAAGCTAATTTAAATGGAGATGGAATCCACCCAAATCATTTGGGTTCCTGGATCCTTTCACAGCATTATAAGGCTGCATTGAGACAATAATTTATCAATGACCCAAGCTTAGCTCAGTTAATCCCTCCCATTGTGTTGCTGAGCTGTCAAAATGTTACAGCAAATGTACATTATCCTAGTGGTGTTTGAAGACACAATACAATGTAAGTAATCTAATTTACGTCCCTCTCACTGCCCTGAATGCCTCTGCTTATCCAAAGCTATTGTATGCAGTAATCATGAGCCTATGAACTAGAGTTGTACTATTAACACTGAGGCGGTGTGCACTAGTAGGATGTCCACTGTGTGCAACTCACCCTGCACTAACATAAATAACATGAGCATGTCTACTTCTGCCAAGCTTCCCAGTAAAGCAATGAAAACAATCAAGCATCCCAGAAAAGTTCTACAAATAGCCCATGTTAACATATGTAGCTTAAGAAACAAGGTTCATGAAATCAATCATTTACAGATAACATTCTGACAATCTCTGAAACTCACTTAGATAATACCTTTGATGATACAGTGGTAACAATACATGGTTAAAACATCAACAGAAAAGACAGAAATGCCAAAGGTGGAGGTGTATCCATTTATATTTAGAACCACATTCCTGTAAAACTTAACTTGAACTATTACTTCAACAGTATTTAGTTTATCTGCCTCACCTGAAGCCAATTTTGGTGGGAAGCTGCTATAGACCACCAAGTGCTAACAGTCAGTATCTGGATAATGTGTGAAATGCTTGATAAAGTATGTGATATCAACAGAGGTATATTTTCTGGCTGATTTAAATATTGACTGGCTTTCATCAAGCTGCCCACTCAAGAAAAAACTTCAAACTGTAACTTGTGCCTGCAACCTGGTTCAGGTTATCATTCACCTACCAGTGTAGTTACAAACAGCACAGGAATGAAATCATCAACATGTATTGATCACATCTTTACTGATGATGCAGACATTTGCTTCAAAGCAGTATCCAAATCCATCGGATGTAGTGATCACAATACAGTAGCCATATCTAGGAAAAAGACAGTTCCAAAGGCTGGGCCTAGTATAGTGTATTAGAGGTCATAAAATATGTTTTGTGGTGATTCCTATGTTGTTGATGTAAAGAATATTTGTTGGCCTGTGGTATGTAATGAGGAGCAACCAGACGCTGCACTTTACACATTTCTGAAATTGCTTATTCCAGTTACTAATAAGCATGCACCCATTAAGAAAATGACTGTTAAAACCATTAAATTCCCAACGATCAGCCTCCCGAGTGGCGCAGTGGTCTAAGGCATCGCAGTGCTAGCTGTGCCACTAGAGATTCTGGGTTCGAGTCCAGGCTCTGTCGTGACTGGGAGGCCCATAGGGTGGCGCAAAATTGTCCCAGCGGGTTAGGGTAGGGGGTTTGGCCGGCAGTGATGTCCTTGTCCCATCGCGTACTAGCGACTCCTGTGGCAGGCCAGGCGCAGTGCACGCTGACACAGTCGCCAGGTGTACGGTGTTTCCTCCTACACATTGGTACGGCTGGCTTCCGGGTTAAGTGGGCATTGTGTCAAGAAGCAGTGCGGCTTGGTTGGGTAGTGTTTTGGAGGACACATGGCTCTCGACCTTCACCTCTCCCGAGTCCGTACGGGAGTTGCAGCGATGAGACAAGACTGTAACTACCAATTGGATACCATGAAATTGTGGAGAAAAAGAGGTAAAGAAAATCCCTGTGGATTGATGAGGAATTGAGAAATTGTATGGTTGAGATGGATGAGGCAAGAGGAATAGCAAATAAGTCTGGCTGCATAACCAATTGGCAAAAGTACTGCAAATTTAAGAAATCATGTGACTAAACTGAATAAAAAGAAGTAACTATAAAATGAAACAAACATAAATGACAAAGAATGATAGTAAAAAGCTTTAGAGCACCTTAAATTACATTTTGGGCAAAAAGGCAAACTTAACTCCATCATTCATTGAGTAAGGTGGCTCACTCATCACAAAACCCACTGATATTGCCAATTACTTTAATGGTTTTTTCATTGGCAAGATTAGCAAACTTAGGCATCATATGCCAGCAACAAATGTTGACACTACAGTACACATAGAAGTATAACTGATCAAATTATGAAACGCAAGCATTTTAATTTTTAATTCCGTAAAGTGAGTGTGGAAGAGGTAAAAACAATATTGTTGTCTATCAACAATGACAAGCCACTGGGTCTGGCAACTTGGATGGGAAATTACTGAAGATAATAGCAGACAATATTGCCACTCCTGTTTGCCATATTTTCAATCTAAGCCTACTAGAAAGTGTGTGCACTCAGGCCTGGAGGGAAGCAAAAGTAATTCCACTACCCAAGAATAGTAAAGCCTCCTTTACTGGCTCAAATAGCCGACCAATCAGCCTGTTATCAACCCTTAGTAAACTTTTGGAAAAAATTGGGTTTGACCAGATACAATGCTATTTTACTGTAAACAAATTGACAACAGATTTTCAGCACGCTTATAGGGAAGGACATTCAAATAGCACGGAATTTACACAAATGACTGATGATTGGCTAAGAGAAATTGATAATAAAAAGATTGTGGGAGCTGTTTTGTTGGACTTCTCGACCTTCGCCTCTTCCGAGTCTGTACGGGAGTTGCAGCGATGAGACAAGACTGTAACTACCAATTGGATACCATGAAATTGTGGAGAAAAAGAGGTAAAGAAAATCCCTGTGGATTGATGAGGAATTGAGAAATACGGGTTTTGACATTATCGACTTGTAGTCTGCTAATGGAAAAACGTATGTGTTATGGCTTTACACCGCCTGATATATTTTGGATAAAGAGTTACCTGTCTAACAGAACACAGAGGGTGTTCTTTAATGGAATAATAATAATCCAAGTAGAATCAGGAATTCCCCGTGGCAGCGGTTGTAATTTTTAACACCTTTTTCTCCCCAATTTTGTGATTATGATCTTGTCTCAGCACTGCAACTCCCCAACGGGCTCGGGGGAGGCGAAGCTCGAGTCATGCGTCCTCCGAAACAGGACCCACCAAACCACGCCTCTTAACACCCACTCGCTTAACCCAGAAGCCACCTGCACCAATGTGTCGGAGGAAACACCATTCAACTGACGACCGAAGTCAGACAACGCTGGGCCAATTGTGCGCCGCCCTATGGGACTCCCGGTCACGGCCAGTAATGACACAGCCTTGGATCGAACCCCAGGCTGTAGTGACGCTGCAACACTGTGATGCAGTGCCTTAGACCGCTACGCCACTCGGGAGGCTCCCTTTACTTTTTCAATCTTTACTAAGGACATGCCAGTGGCCTTGAGTAAAGCCAGTGTGTCTATATATGCGGATGACTCAACACTATACATGTCAGCTACTACAGCAACTGAAATGATTGCAACACGTAACAAAGAACTGCAGTTAGTTTCAGAATGGGTGGCAAGGAATGAGTTAGTCCTAAATATTTCTAAAACTAAATGTTTTCAGACCCCTTGGACTTTTCCACATTTTGTTATTTTACAGACTTATCCTAAAAAAATTTTTTTTTTTTTTTATCCTCATAAATCTACACACAATACCCCATAATGACAGTGAAAACAGGTTTTTAGAAATCAGTGAAAATATCTTAAAAATTAAAAATGGATACCTTCTTTGCATAAGCATCCAGACCCTTTGCTATGTGACTCGAAATTGAGCTCAGGTGCATCCTGTTTCCATTGATCATCCTTGACGTTTCTACAACTTGATTGGAGTCCACCTGTGCTAAATTAAATTAATTAGAGAGGTGTGTACCTTTCCAAACCATGTCTATATAAGGTCCCACAGTTGACAGTGCATGTCAGAGCAAAAACCAAGCCATGAGGTCGAAGGAATTGTCCGTAGACCTCAGAGACAGGATTGTGTCGAGGCACAGATCTGGGAAAGGGTTCCATCAAATTTCCGCAGCATTGAAGGTACCCAAGAACACAGTGACCGCCATCATTCTTAAATGGAAGAAGCTTTGAACCACCAAGACTCTTCCTAGAGCTGGCCTCCCGGCCAAACTGAGTAATTGCGGAGAAGGGCTTTGGTCAGGGAGGTGACCAAGAACCCGATGGCCACTCTGACAGAACTCCAGAGTTCCTCTATGGAGATGGGAGAACCTTCTAGAAGGACAACCTTCTCTGCAGCACTCCACCAATCAGGCCTTTATGGTAGACTGGACAGACGGAAGCCACTCCTCAGTAAAATGCACATGACAGCCCATTTGTAGTTTGCCAAAAGGCAGCTAAAGGACTCTCAGACCATGAGAAACAAGATTCTCTGGTCTGATGAAACCAAGATTGTACTCTTTGGCCTCAATGCCAAGCGTCATGTCTGGAGGAAACCTGGCACCATCTCTACGGTGAAGCATGGTGGTGGCAGCATCATTCTGGGGGATGTTTTTCAGCGGCATGGACTGGGAGACTAGTCAGGATCGAGAGAAAGATTAATGGATCAAAGTACAGAGAGAGATTCTTGATGAGATCCTTGATCTGCTCCAGAGCACTCAGGACCTCAGACTTGGGCGAAGGTGTGCCAAGCTTGTAGCATCATACCCACAAGACTCAAGGCTATAATCGCTGCCAAAGGTGCTTCAACAAAGTACTGAGTAAAGGGTTTGAATACATGTACATTTGATATTAATTATTTATTTATTTGTATATATTTGCATTTTTTAAACAAGCTGTTTTTGCTTTGTCATTATGGGGTATTGTGTGTAGATTGATGAGGGGAAAAAACTATTTTATTCATTTTAGAATAAAGCTGTAACAGCAAAATGTGTAAAAAGTCAAGGGGTCCGAATACTTTCCGAATGCACTGTAACTGCTTTAATGTTGATGGACCCCAGGAAGAGTAGCTGCTGCCTTGGCAGGAACTAATGGGGATATATAATAAATATAAATACACAGGTGTACTTTGTGCTGGGGACAATAAAAGGCCACTGAAATGTGCAGTTTTGTCACAACACAATTCTACAGATGTCTCAAGTTTTGAGGGAGCGTGCAATTGGCATGCTGATTGCAGGAATGTCAACCAGAGCTGTTGCCAAATACTTTTATGTTAATTTCTCTACCATAAGCCACATCCAGAGTTGTTTTAGAGCATTTGGCAGTATGTCCAACTGGCCTCACAACTGCAGACCACGTGTATGGCATCATGTGGGCCAGCAGTTTGCTGAAGACAATGTTGTGAACAGAGTGCCCCAGGGTGTGGGGGGTTATGGTATGGGCAGACATAAACTACTGACAATGAACACAATTGCATTTTATTGATGGCATTTTGAAGGCTCAGGACTACCACAACGAAATCCTGAGGCCGTTTGTCGTGACATTCATCCGCCACCTTTAACTCATGTTTCAGCATGATAATACACAATCCCATGTTGCAAGGATCTCTACCCAATTTCTGGAAGCTAAAAATGTCCCAGTTCTTCCATGGCCTTCATACTCACTAGACATGTCACTGATTGAGTATGTTTGGGATGCTCTGTATCAACGTGTAGGACAGCGTGTTTCAGTACCCGCCAATATCCAGCAACTTCGCACAGCCATTGAAGAGTGGGACAACATTCCACAGGCCACAATCAACATCCTGATCAACTCTATGCGAAGGAGATGTGTCGAGCTGCATGAGGCAAATAAATGGTGGTCACACCAGATACTGACTGGTTTTCTGATCCACGCCCCTACCTTTTTTAAGGTATCTGTGAGCAGTCGTGAAATCAATAGATTACGGCATAATTCATTTATTTAAATTGACTGATTTCCTTATATGAACTGTAACTCAGTAAAATATTTTATATGGTCGCATGTTGTGTTTATATTTTTGTTCAGTGTAGATTCAGCCGTGGGACGATTTGTTTCTTGAGCGGATGGTGGGGGCCAGAACAAAATTACAAATAATTTGTAGACTGCAAAGTGACCGCAAGAATCCCAAAAAGATATATTTGACTAAAACATAATAATTATAAAACTTGCTTACATTTGAATACGATCACGTGTCTCTCTGTTATGTGTGTGAATACTTGAACAGATTTCCCAAATTAAAATCAATAGGAGCTGATTTCCTTAGTCTATTATGTCTAACAATGACAAAGTTTGACTTCTTTTTTTTGCTCAGAAAACTTGGGTGGCAAATAAAATGGGCCGTCAGTTTGGGAACCCTGTTATACTGTAGGTGAAGTATCAGATTTAAGCTAGTACAAAGTACGGGTATGGAATGTCTGTCATTGCAGGTTGAGTCAGGATGTCATATTCATGAGAGATAAGGATTAATGATTGTTTATAGAACAGTTTGGCAGTCATGTAACTTCTTATTTATCCAAAACCTTAGTTAACTACATTTTTCTGACTCTGCTACTCTTGGGAGAACTGGAGGACGCAGGTCTCAGAGTTACAGGCAGAGGTTTCACATGTTGACATTACTGTTCTGTGGGGATGAGAGTAGCGAGGTGACATTTGCCCAAAGTTGGGATCTGTGACAGCGTTCTGCTTGTTGGCACAGCTTAATTTGTGTGTGCGTGCATGTGTTTGAGTGTCTGTGCGTTTTGCATGCCTGAGTGTGTTGTCCTTGTGCTCATGGGGCTTAGCAATGGGTGTACACACAAATGGCGTACAAGTTCATTACCATCTGTCAGTGCGATGGCTTGGCATGCAGTCACAGAGGTGCTCATGGCTCTTGTCATAAAGTTATGCATATCAAAGCACATTCTTCTCATTAAGTGACAATGCCGAGACACTGATGTCATGGCTGTAAAGTAAAGTAGCCTGTGAGAGAACATATACAATGCATTCTGAAACTATTCAGACCCCTTCTCTTTTTCCACATTTTGTTAAGCTACGGCCTTATTATTATTATTATAAAAGATTTTTTTTCCCTCACCAATCTACAAACAAAACCCCATAATGACAAAAACAAAAACAGGTTTTTAGAAATGTTTGCAAATTTATTAAACTGAAATAGTACATTTACATAAGTATTCAGACCCTTTATGTAGGCAGTGGTGGAAAAAAATACCTCATTTTCATACTGTAGTAAAAGTTAACATACCTTAGTAGAAAATCACTTAAGTAAAAGTGAAAGTCACCCAGTAAAATACTACTTGAGTAAATGTTTAAAAGTATTTGGATTTTAATAATAATATATAAGTATCAAAAGTAAATGTAATTGCAAAAATATACTTAAAGGAAAAGTTGAAATAATTTCAAATTAATCATATTAAGCAAAACAGATGGTACAATGTTCATGTTTTTATTTTATTTATGGCTAGCCAGGGGAAAGCTCCAACACTCAGACATCATTTACAAACAAAGCATGTGTGTTTAGTGAGTCCGACAGATCAGAGGCAGTAGGGATGACCAGGGATGTTCTTTTGATAAATGTGTGAATTTGACAATTTTCTAGCCCAGCTAAGCATTCAAAATATAATGTGTACATTTAGGTGTCGGAAATGAAAGAACAAAGTACATTATTTTCTTTAGGAATGTAGTGAAGTAAAAGTAGTAAAAAATATAAATGGTAAAGTAAAGTACAGATACCCCAAACAACTTAAGTAGTACTTTCAAGTATAATTCTTTACACCACCGTATGTAGGCAGCATCTATATGCCAGAGGCATGTTCTCAGAAGACCCTGTCAATCTCCTTTTCAAAGAGCTTTGAAACTGTCATTCATTAGTTTCCTTGTTGTCATGGTTAAATACAACTCTTCTGCATTGATACAGCTTTAATACGTATGCTTTCACAATCCCGTCTCTGACTGTGTGAGAGAGTCATCCTGTAAAATGTGGTAAACATGTATTGTGTAATCCTCCCATCTGTCTCACCTTACCCAGGTGTCCCCTTGCCTTAGGGTCCCTCTCTGACATAGGCACAGTACAGTCCACAGGTTCCACTATGTTGTTGAACCTGCCATGCTCAGCTGTGTGTGTATAGTTACCTGGGTTCTATTAATAGGGATCGCGGGCGGGGATCCTCCCTTGCGTTTGTCTCTGCCTTCTGTGTGGTAGAGAGGAGAGCTAGGCGAGCAAGGCGCTGTTTGCCCAGGCTTTTGTGTTCCGCGGGCCCCAGTGTTTGCCCTGGAGGGAGTGCTGGAGCTGGCCTGATAGAGGGGGTGGGGTCATTTGGGGAGGGGAGGTGTGTGCCGTACAGCGCAGCCATAAGCCTGAATCTGAAGTATGTCAGGCAGGCCCTTTCTGAAGGAATCCCCCTTCCTCCACCCTCTGCCCTCCCTCCATCTCTCTCCCTCCACCCTCTGCCCTCTTTCCATCTCTCTCTGCACCCTCTGCCCTCCCTCCATCTCTCTCCCTCTGCCCTCCCTCCATCTCTCTCTCCACACTCTGCCCTCTTTCCATCTCTCTCTGCACCCTCTGCCCTCCCTCCCTCCATCTCTCTCTGCACCCTCTGCCCTCCCTCCATCTCTCTCTCCACCCTCTGCCCTCGATCAATCGGTCTCTCTCTGCCCTCCATCAATCCTTCTCTGAGGACTACAGTAGACTTGGTGACAGTCTATAAGGGAGGCCTTTCCATGACTATGCAAACATTGAAAGGAGGGTGGCAAATACACGTGTGTGTACAATATCCTTTGTTAGTTTGTGAAGAATGTAAGAATGCAGTAAAATCACTCAAGTTTATGGGACAGAGAGCATAAACAACTTGGGACTCAGTCCATGCCCACTGGGCACACACTGGTTGAATCAATGTTGTTTCCAACCAACGTGGAATAGACGTTGAATTGACATCTGTGGTGGAGTACATTTCCTCAAAGTATATGTAGGCCTCCTGTTTATATTTTTGCTAGGAACCGTGTTGTTGTCAATACCAACGCACAGACACGTATCCATATCCAAACCCTTTCAGATATGTCAATTCCAATGCGCCCTCCCCATTAACAAAAATATATTTGAACTATGCAGAGGGGCAGGAAATATCACAGCACTCTCAAGAGCGTCAATGCGCTCCGTCTCACAAGGATTTTGACAGGCAGAGCAGCGTGGTGAGCATATCGCCTCCTGTACTTGTGTATTGTATAGCATCTCTAGTGTGCGCGCAAATACACAAAAGAGCTGCAAAGTCGCTGAATATTGGATACCTTTTAGTGACGGATACCCACTCAACAAAGATCGATGGGAAAGCCTACATTGATGATTTGGTAATAGTTGCACTGCCACCGCGTAATGGCATGACGCATGGAGATGCAATGTTGAAAATACTTTATCCTCAGTTGCGGTGAAGTAGATTTGGACGCGCAGAGGTCACATCAATAGTTTTTTTAACCTGAACTATATCTGTGAAAAACAACAGATACCAAAGACAAAAAAACTGTTCTGCATGCAAGAACGCCATCGAGTTCCAAGTTCTGGGCGAGGGACACTGTCTGAATGTGAGACGCAACGTTTCCATACCAAGGACAAAGCCGGGCTGCGGTTCTATATCCAAAACATAACTTGTATCTTGGAAAAATTTGTTTTAACATTTTATTGTGGAATAATCCTGGAAAAGCCTTAAGGTTATGCGCGTTCCTGGCGCTTTGTTTACTCGTATTTGTATCAATGTTAGGAGGCAAGACTGAGCAAGTCCGAGTATGGGGGAAGAAACTTCACATATAACCTAAATCTAATAACACTTTATTGGTCACATACACATATTTAGTAGATGTTGTTGCGGGTGTAGCGAAATGCTTGTGTTATAAACCTCATATTGCCTTGGGGCTATTTGTTCAGCGGTGGGAAATAAATGTATCTAACAATGCATGAAACTTAAGACGTTGAGTCACCTGTAACTCATCATACATGACCCAAAGCCTCTCTGCTCTATTATGTTTTTATGACCCCCTCTTCTCTCTCACACACACACACACACACACACACACACACACACACACACACACACACACACACACACACACACACACACACACACACACACACACACACACACACACACACACACACACACACACACACACACACACACACAGAAAATAAAGTGTGTTGATGCAATAGTTGTTTGAGCTGATAAAGCATTGTTTGACATGTCCACATATGTGCTCATCATGAAATAATCAACGGAATTATCCCACAAGATTGCAGCATAAATATTTTGGTAATGTGCGTATTTATGTGTACAATTCAACTTTTTATGTAATTAGAATGATATTTATTCTGTTCCTATGCAGGGTGTAATTAGAATGATATTTATTCTGTTCCTATGCAGGGTGAAACTGAAAGGATTTGGTGGAGAGCAGAACAGAAAGGCTTGGCCGCATAGAGGGAGGCGCCTTTCGTGCTCTCCTGAAACCAAAGCCTTTGAAGATTTTTTTTTCTAAACTTCAAGCAAAGAGGACATAACCTGAAAAGTTGGACGCATGAGAATTAAGTACCTTTAAAGGACATCGTTGTGTGAATTTTCACCGCCAAGCCATGCTCCACAGCCGACCAGGAGCTTGCTGGGGAAAAGTGTCTGACCTCACTGGCGCGCATGCAGCAGATTGGACTAAAACGCATTGGATAGCAGGTAAAGTAACGCGCAGTTTATTATTGAATTTTACAAATAATAATATTTGTTTGAGTAGGAAATAATGCATTACGACTACATTAGACATATCATTCATTTAAAACTGTGACATAGGTAAAATGTATTACATTCCTATTCGTTTACTTGTGCGTAATTGTACATGGTTGCCTTGAAAGCTACAGTCCTCGCCTGTCATTCGTTATTTCCCTTGTCTTAGTGTTTGCTTTGACAACAATCCAATAGCTGGTTTGATGTCAAAGGCATTCTTTTCATATCAGCTGTTTTTGTCACACAAAACTCTTTGCTCACAGCTGCCACCTATATTGCCCTGATTTTTTTGAGTCACCAGATTTTCTATGCAGACCTATTGGTGTTTTTGTCATAAAATTATCTATTATACCCTCTACTGATTGTGTATCTGTAAACGTATTGAAGACTAACTATCTTTATATTAATAATTCAGCCCTTTCATCTTTGTGTTTCAAATGAGCTCTGAAAAGCTAATTCTGTGTGTACATTGACATTCTGCCCAAATGTAGGCTAGATTGGCTACAATATATGTTCTCCTTGACCTTTGTTCTTGTGCCAATTCCCTAGTAGGGCCAGATAATCTCTTACTTTGAGGAAATAGTGGCGGTCAGTAAGTCTTAGTGAGTGACCCTCTCCAGCGGTGGGCTGCAGTCTGATTATCAAAGCGTCATTCACACACACCTGCTAATGTTCAATGTGTGTCCCCCTCAGAGCGTGCATACTACCTCACACACAGGAGTATGCATTTCCCCTGATTTCCATTGCCTCCCAGGTGCTAGAGAACTGTGGCCTTGGCTGGTCTCTCTCGGGTAGTCTCCCACCTCCTCAGGGTTACCTGCATGGTGCTCAGCTGCTTGTACCTGTCTGATTGGCAAACCTCTTTCAATCTGACCATGCCGTCTTATTGGTAATCAAAAAGCAAACACAGACATGCGAAACGCTTCATTGCCTTGTCTTTTGATGCTGTGTCATCTTGATGTTCTGGTGCTCTCAGGACTGTCAAAACCCTGTGCCCTACATATTTCTCTTCATGCTATCTAACTACTGGTCTCTAACTACTGGTCTTTAACTACTGGTCTCTAACTACTGGTCTCTAACTACTGCTATCTAACTACTGGTCTCTAACTACTGCTATCTAACTACTGCTATCTAACTACTGGTCTCTAACTACTGTTATCTAACTACTGGTCTCTAACTACTGGTCTATAACTACTGGTCTCTAACTACTGGTCTCTAACTACTGCTATCTAACTACTGGTCTCTAACTACTGGTCTCTAACTACTGGTCTCTAACTACTGGTCTCTAACTACTGCTATCTAACTACTGGTCTCTAACTACTGGTCTCTAACTACTGGTCTCTAACTACTGCTATCTAACTACTGGTCTCTAACTACTGGTCTCTAACTACTGCTATCTAACTACTGGTCTCTAACTACTGGTCTCTAACTACTGCTATCTAACTACTGGTCTCTAACTACTGCTATCTAACTAGTGGTCTCTAACTACTGGCCTCTAACTACTGGCCTCTAACTACTGCTATCTAACTACTGCTATCTAACTACTGGTCTCTAACTACTGGTATCTAACTACTGCTATCTAACTACTGGTCTCTAACTACTGCTATCTAACTACTGCTATCTAACTACTGGTCTCTAACTACTGCTATCTAACTACTGGTCTCTAACTACTGGTCTCTAACTACTGGCCTCTAACTACTGGTCTCTAACTACTGGTCTCTAACTACTGATCTCTAACTACTGCTATCTAACTACTGGTCTCTAACTACTGGTCTCTAACTACTGCTATCTAACTACTGGTCTCTAACTACTGGTCTCTAACTACTGGCCTCTAACTACTGGTCTCTAACTACTGGTCTCTAACTACTGGCCTCTAACTACTGCTATCTAACTACTGGCCTCTAACTACTGCTATCTAACTACTGCTATCTAACTACTGGTCTCTAACTACTGGTCTCTAACTACTGGTCTCTAACTACTGGTCTCTAACTACTGGTCTCTAACTACTGGTCTCTAACTACTGCTATCTAACTACTGCTATCTAACTACTGGTCTCTAACTACTGCTATCTAAATACTGCTATCTAACTACTGCTGTCTAACTACTGGTCTCTAACTACTGGCCTCTAACTACTGGTCTCTAACTACTGCTATCTAACTACTGGTCTCTAACTACTGGCCTCTAACTACTGGCCTCTAACTACTGCTATCTAACTACTGCTATCTAACTACTGGTCTCTAACTACTGGTATCTAACTACTGCTATCTAACTACTGGTCTCTAACTACTGCTATCTAACTACTGCTATCTAACTACTGGTCTCTAACTACTGCTATCTAACTACTGGTCTCTAACTACTGGTCTCTAACTACTGGTCTCTAACTACTGCTATCTAACTACTGCTATCTAACTACTGCTATCTAACTACTGGTCTCTAACTACTGCTATCTAACTACTGGTCTCTAACTACTGCTATCTAACTACTGGCCTCTAACTACTGCTATCTAACTACTGGTCTCTAACTACTGGTCTCTAACTACTGGTCTCTAACTACTGGCCTCTAACTACTGGTCTCTAACTACTGGTCTCTAACTACTGGTCTCTAACTACTGGCCTCTAACTACTGCTATCTAACTACTGGCCTCTAACTACTGGTCTCTAACTACTGCTGTCTAACTACTGCTATCTAACTACTGGTCTCTAACTACTGGTCTTCTGTCAGTTGACCTCTTACTCACCTCTAATGGGAAGGCTGCGTGCTGATGCAGTGGCGGCTTCGGTCTCAGCGTTCGGCCAGCAGCACTGTGTAGATTGGGGACGTCAGGGAACTGAGCTGAGTTGATTTAAGACTGTCCATTTACTTTGGAATCTCACTCCCAGATAGTGGTGTGTGTGTGTTTGAATAGTAAACAAACAAACATTTGACCAACTGGGGACATTTTGTTGGTCCCCACAAGGTCAAATGCTTTTTCTAGGGGGTTTGGAGTTAAGGTTAGAATTAGTGTTAGGGTTAGAATTAGGTTTAGGGTTAGGGTTAGAAGCTAGGGTTAAGGTTAGGTTTTCGGGTTAGGGTTAGGGTATGGGTTAACGTTAGGGAACATTGGATTTTGAATGGGACTGAGCCTCCACTGGTCCCACTTCCTCAGGTCAAAGGTCATGGAGGTCTGCACCCCGGTTAGTAGTGGTCAGATCAACTGGACACTCCTTTTCCCTTTGACTGCGTCCTCCCTCTGGCCTGCATGGTCTTTTTAAACACACTTGGAGTTTATGGGTATGAAAAGCTGCTGTTTGGTTTGGAGGTGTATATCTCTACACTCTGATACTTCTTCTTCACTCCTCTTTCATTGCTCATTGCATCTTAATATCTACCTGTATTTCCTCTGATAGGCAGTTAGTTCCAGCGCAATGTAAAAATGTATCAACATGTTATATATTTTGTTATTAACTCGCTAGTCACTAAGCTCAAGTGTTATTCAAGTTCTAGTCCCTCCCCCTAGTGGTAAGCAAATATTAGATAATTTAAAAATTGGTATCAACTGCAGGTTTTACATATGACTTTCTGTAAGGTCTAGAAATCCAGTGTAATAGATTTCTATGTAGAAGTCTACGCAGGGGAGGTGTGTCTGGCTTGCCTTGTCTTTGAGAGTGTGACTGACGTTACTGGATAATGTCAGCCTGATTGAGCCTTTAAGATGAGATGGAGGAGAAATAGATTATGCAACCCGGAGTGCCACCGGGCAACCTCAACCTCAATCTGGAATTGTTTAGAGAACTCACTGAGCCACAATATGTATTTTGGGGTGAAGTGAAGGGGGCATGCACCGACTAAAAGAAATTTCAATTTGTACATAAAAAACAACAACTGCTCACTCTCTCATTTGTGTCTTACTTTCTTGCAGTTGACACAAACTGCTAAGTATACTAGAATTATACATGTATTATTGCTCTTAATGTCTACTGCCGATTTAACAGACTTACATTTAGAACAAAGCGATAGTTACCACAGCTATATTCTTCTGAAATTGCCGGGTCAGCTCCATTCATCATGGTGTCATGGTCTGCTTTGAACTGACGGGCCAGCAGGTCATTACGAGAGGGGCTCAAGACAAGTGGGCGACACGGAAACGCTTTGCAGGGCATTTGTTCATCCAGACACACTAATGGTCAGCTTTCCCTGGGTCTGGACCCACACTGAACTGAATTTAAAGAAATTAGTGAGGGAGTGCAAGGGCAGGGGAGGTTTGTTGGGGGTAGAGTTGTTTGTGTGCTGTTTTTGCTTTATGAGTTTTTTTGTAGATATCTCTCTATATAATGTCTCCAACATTTTCCTTCTCTCTCTCTCTCTCTCTCTCTCTCTCTCTCTCTATATATATATATATATATATATATATATATATATATATACATATATATATATACATATATATATAGAGAGAGAGAGACAGTTGAGACAGTTGAAGTCGGTTGAAGTCAGTTTTTCACAATTCCTGACATTTAATCCTAGTAAAAATTCCCTCTCTTAGGTCAGTTAGGATCCCCACTTTATTTTAAGACTGTGAAATGTCAGAATAATTGTAGAGGTAGCATTGCCTTTAAATTGTTTAACTTGGGTCAAACGTTTCAGGTAGCCTTCCACAAGTTTCCCACAAAAAGTTGGGTGAATTTTGGACCATTCCTCCTGACAGAGCTGGTGTAACTGAGTCAGGTTTGTAGGTCTCCTTGCTCGCACACGCTTTTTCAGTTCTGCACACAAATTTTCTATGGGATTGAGGTCAGGGCTTTGTGATGGCCACTCCAATACCTTGACTTTGTTGCCCTTAAGACATTTTGCCACAACTTTGGAAGTATGCTTGGGGTCATTGTCCATTTGGAAGACCCATTTGTGACCAAGCTTTAACTTCCTGACTGATGTCTTGAGATGTAGCTTCAATATATCAACATTATTTTCCTACCTCATGATGCCATCTATTTTGTGAAGTGCACCTGTCCCTCCTGCAACAAGCACCCCCACAACATGAAGCTGCGGCCCCCGTGCTTCACGGTTGGGATGGTGTTTTTCGGCTTGCAAGCATCCCCCTTTTCCTCCAAACATAACGATGGTCATTATAGCCAAACAGTTCTATTTTTGTTTCATCAGACCAGAGGACACTTCTCCAAAAGTACGATCGTTGTCCCCATGTGTAGTTGCAAACCGTAATCAGTTTTTTTATGGTGGTTTTGGAGCAGTAGCTTCTTCCTTGCTGAGCAGCCTTTCAGGTTATGTCGATATAGGACTCGTTTTACTGTGGATATAGATACTTTTGTACTGGTTTCCTCCAGCATCTCCACAAGGTCCTTTGCTGTTGTTCTGGGATTGATTTGCACTTTTCGCACCAAAGTACATTCATTTCTAGGAGACAGAACACGTCTCCTTCCTGAACGGTATGACGGCTGCGTGGGCCAATGGTGTTTATACTTGCGTACTATTGTTTGTACAGATGAACGTGGTACCTTCAGGCATTTTTAAATTGCTCCAAAGGATGAACCAGACTTGTGGAGGTCTACAATTTTTTTTCTGAGGTCTTGGCTGATTTCTTCTGATTTTCCCCATGATGTCAAGCAAAGAGGCACTTGAGGTAGGCCAAGCAAAGACGTGAGGTAGGCCTTGAAATGCATCCACAGGTACACCTCCAATTGGCTCAAATGATGTCA
The DNA here is from genome assembly GCF_029448725.1 of Salvelinus fontinalis. Lineage (NCBI taxonomy): Eukaryota > Metazoa > Chordata > Actinopteri > Salmoniformes > Salmonidae > Salvelinus > Salvelinus fontinalis. Next base: position 19,020,236 of record NC_074690.1, on the reverse strand, counting down.
ATTAGCCCATCAGAAGCTTCTAAAGCCATTACACAATTTTATGGAATTTTCCAAGCTGTTTAAAGGCACAGTCAATTTAGTGTACGTAAACTTCTGACCCACTAGAATTGTGATATAGTGAATTCTAAGTGAAATAATTATTTGTGAAAGTAGATGTTCTAACCGACTTGCCAAAACTATAGTTTGTTAACAAGAAATTTTTGGAGTGGTTGAAAAACGAGTTTTAATGACTGAAGTGTATGCAAACTTCCGACTTCAACTGTATATCTCTCTCTCTCTCACTCTCTCCTTCTATCTCTCTCTCACTCTCTCACTCTCCCTCTCTCATTTTCCCTCTCTATCCCTTTCTCACTCTCTCTCGCTCTCTCCCTTTCTCATTCTCCCACTCTCATTATCCCTCTCTCTCTCTCTCTCTCTCTCTCACTCTCTTCCATCACTCTCTCTCTCTCTCCCACTCTTCCTCTGTCCCTCTCATTCTCCCTCTCTCACTCTCCCTTTCTCCCTCTGTCTCTCCCTTTTATAATTTAAAAAAAAATTTATTTCACCTTTATTTAACCAGGTAGGCCAGTTGAGAACAAGTTCTCATTTACAACTGCGACCTGGACAAGATAAAGCAAAGCAATGCGACAAAAACAACAACACTGAGTTACACATAAACAAACGTACAGTCAATAACACAGTAGAAAAATCTATGTACAGTGTGTGCAAATGTAGAAGAGTGGGGAGGTAAGGCAATAAATAGGCCATAGAGGCAAAACAATTACAGTTTAGCATGAACACTGGAGTGATAGATGTGCAGATGATGATGTGCAAGTGGAGATACTGGGGTGCAAAAGAGCAAGAAGATAAATAACAATATGGGGATGAGGCAGTTGGGTGTGCTATTTACAGCTATTTACAGATTATTTGGCTGTGTACAGGTACAGTGATCGGTAAGCTGCTCTGACAGCTGATGCTTAAAGTTAGAGAGGGAGATATAAGACTCCAGCTTCAGTCATTTTTGCAATTCGTTCCAGTCATTGGCAGCAGAGAACTGGAAGGAAAGGCGGCCAAAGTAAGTATTGGCTTTGGGGATGACCAGTCAAATATACCTGCTGTAGTGCGTGCTATGGGTTGGTGTTGCTATGGTGACCAGTGAGCTGAGATAAGGCGGGGCTTTACCTAGCAAAGACTTATAGATGACCTGGAGCCATTGGGTTTGGCAACGAATATGTAGCGAGGGCCAGCCAACGAGATCATACAGGTCGCAGTGGTTGGTAGTATATGGGGCTTTGGTGACAAAATGGATGGCACTGTGATAGACTACATCCAGTTTGCTGAGTAGAGTGTTGGGGGCTATTTTGTAAATGACATCGCCGAAGTCAAGAATCGGTAGGATAGTCAGTTTTACAAGGGTATGTTTAGCAGCATGAGTGAAGGAGGTGAAGGAGGCCTTGTTGCGAAATAGGAAGCCGATTCTAGATTTCATTTTGGACTGGAGATGCTTAATGTGAGTCTGGAAGGAGAGTTTACAGTCTAACCAGACACCTAGGTATTTGTAGTTGTCCACATATTCTAAGTGAGAACCGTCCAGAGTAGTGATGCTAGTCGGGCGGGTGCGGGCAGCGATCGGTTGAAGAGCATGCGTTTAAGAGCAGTTGGAGGCCACGGAAGGAGTGTTGTATGGCGTTGAAGTTCGTTTGGAGGTTTGTTAACACAGTGTCCAAAGAAGGGCCAGATGTATACAGAATGGTGTCGTATGCGTTGAGGTGGATCAGAGAATCACCCGCAGCAAGAGACATCGTTGATATATACAAAGAAAAGAGTCGGCCTGAGAATTGAACCCTGGGGCACCCCCATAGAGACTGCCAGAGGTCCGGACAACAGGCCCTCCGATTTGTCACACTGAACTCTGTCAGAGAAGTAGTTGGTGAACCAGGCGAGGCAGTCATTTGAGAAACCAAGGCTGTTGAGTCTGCCGATAAGAATGCTGTGATTGACAGAGTCAAAACCTTTGGCCAGGTCGATGAAGACGGCTGCACAGTACTGTCTTTTTTAAATTTATTTTAAATTAATTTTTACATTTTTTATCCCTTTAACTCCCCAATTTTTGTGGTATCCAATCGCTAGTAATTACTATCTTGTCTCATCGCTACAACTCCCGTACGGGCTTGGGAGAGACGAAGGTCGAAAGCCATGCGTCCTCCGAAGCACAACCCAACCAAGCCGCACTGCTTCTTTAACACAGCGCGCCTCCAACCCGGAAGCCAGCTGCACCAATGTGTCGGAGGAAACACCGTGCACCTGGCCCCCTTGGTTAGCGCGCACTGCGCCCGGCCCGCCACAGGAGTCACTGGAGCGCGATGAGACAAGGATATCCCTACTGGCCAAACCCTCCCTAACCCGGACGATGCTAGCCCAATTGTGCGTCGCCCCACGGACCTCCCGGTCGCGGCCGGCTGCGACAGAGCCTGGGCGCGAACCCAGAGACTCTGGTGGCGCAGCTAGCACTGCGATGCAGTGCCCTAGACCACTGCGCCACCCGGGAGGCCCACAGTACTGTCTTTTATTGATGGCGGTTATGATATTGTTTAGGACCTTGAGCGTGGCTGAGGTGCACCCATGACCAGCTCTGAAACCAGATTGCATAGCGGAGTTGATACCGTGGGTTCTAAATGGTCGGTGATCTGTTTGTTATCTTGGCTTTCCAAGATTTTAGAACGGCAGGGCAGGATGTGTCAGGACCCGGTGCGAGAAACAGTCACTAATAATCGTCAGAACCCAGAAGATGAGGCAGACACAGCAGTACTAGAGATGGTGGTTTAATTAAAGAACAAAATCTTCAGGCAAAGAATCTAAATCCACAATGTCCAAACATAAAGCCAAGAAGCACAAAATGGATATCCTCCAAAATACAAAGAAACTCCAAAGTGGTAAAAACAGCAGGGAAAAACAAACCTCAAAAGACTACTCAAAAATACACAAGAACTAAACCAGAGAACCTCTGGAAAATCCAATAAGAGAATCATATGTTCAGAACAAGGCTTGGGCTGGGGCTGGGTGCTAACATACAAACACTGAGCAAGGAACTGAGGAACACACAGGGTTTAAATACTAACAAGGGAACGACACACAGGTGCAAACAATAATTAGAGCAAGGAAAAACAAAAGGTACAAAAAAGGTGCAATGGGGACATCTAGTGACCAAAACCTGAACAGTCCTGGCCAAAACCTGACAGCATGGATATAGGTCTGTAACAGTTTGGGTCTAGAGTGTCTCCCCCTTTGAAGAGGGGGATGACCGCGAAAGCTTTCCAATCTTTGGAGATCTCAGATGATACAAAAGAGTGTCTAGTAATAGGGGTTGCAACAATTTTGGCAGATAATTTTAGAAAGAGAGGGTCCAGATTGTCTAGCCCAGCTGATTTGTAGGGATCCAGATTTTGCAACTCTTTCAGAACATCAACTGTCTGGATTTGGGTGAAGGAGAAGCGTGGGGGGGGGGGGCATGGGCAAGTTGCTGCAAGGGGTGCAGAGCTGTTGGCTGGGTTAGGGGTAGCCAGGTGGAAAGCATGGCCAGCCGTAGAAAAATACTTATTGATATTATTGATTATCGTAGATTTATCGGTGGTGACAGTGTTTCCTAGCCTCAGAGCAGTGGGCAGCTGGGAGAAGGTGCTCTTATTCTCCATGGACTTTACAGTATCCCAAAAGTTTTTGGAATTAGTGCTACAGGATGCAAATTTCTGTTTGAAGAAGCTAGCCTTAGCTTTCATAAATGACTGTGTATATTGGTTCCTGACTTCCCTGAAAAGTTGCATATTACTGGGGATATTCGATGCTAATGCAGAATGCCACAGGATGTTTTTGTGCTGCTCAAGGGCAGTCAAGTCTGGGGTGAACCAGGGGCTATATCTGTTCTTAGTTCTACATTTTTTTGAATGGAGCATGCTTATTTAAGATGGAGAGGAAAGCACTTTTAAAGAACACCCAGGCATCCTCTACTGACGGGAAGAGGTCAATATCCTTCCAGGATACCCGGGCCACGTCGATTAGAAAAGCCTGCTCGCAGAAGTGTTTTAGGGAGCGTTTGACAGTGATGAGGGGTGGTGGTTTGACCGCAGACCCATTACGGACGCAGGCAATGAGGCAGTGATCGCTAAGATCCTGGTTGAAGACAGCAGAGGTGTATTTAGAGGGCAAGTTGGTCAGGATGATATCTATGAGGGTGCCCATGGTTACGCATTTATGGTTGTACCTGGTAAGTTCCTTGATCATTTGTGTGAGATTGAGTGCATCTAGCTTAGATTGTAGGACAACCGGGGGGTTAAGCATATCCCAGTTTAGGTCACCTAATGGTACGAACTCTGAAGATAGATGGGGGGCAATCAATTCACATATGGTGTCCAGGGCACAGCTGGGTGGCTGAGGGGGGTCTATAACAAGCGGCAACGGTGAGAGACTTGTTTCTGGAAAGGAAAGGCTGTCTCCCTTTCTCACTCTCCCCCTCTCCCCCTCTCCCTCTCTCCCTCACTCACTGGAAAAACTCAGAAGCAAAATGACAACATTGAACAGTGAACCATCATATTTTGTCTCAAAGATCTGATAATGAAAGAGAATGATTGCTTTTTGAATTTGGTCAAGATAGTGTGGGAGAGGTGGAAAAACTATTGTTATCCATCAATTAATGATAAGCCACCAGGTATAGACAACCTTAATGGGAAACTATTGAGAATTGTAGCAGACTGTATTGCCACCACTATCTGCTATATCTTTAACCTAAGCATAAAGGATTGTGTGTCCACAGGTGTGGAAGAAGGCTAAAGTAATTCCACTGCCTATAGTAAAGTAGTAAAGCCCCCTTTACCGGCTATAACAGCTGCCCAATCAGTTTGCTGCCTATTTATACGGATGATTCCACACTCTACATGTCAACACCCAAAACCAGGGAGCTCACTGACATTATAAATAAGGAGTTACAGTCAGTATCAGAATGTGTGATTAATAATAATCTGGTCTTAAATACAGTGCCTTCGGAAAGTGTTCAGACCCCTTGACTTTTGAATACTTTCCGAAGGCACTAAAACAAAAATCATTGTATTTAGTTGAAAACATTCTCAAAGACCTGAACTTCAACTGGAGTTATGTATAATAGCGCAAGTTGAGGAAGCTAAACTCCTAGGTATAACATTGGATGGCCAGTTATTATGGTCAAGTCATATTGACAAAGTTGTTGTGAAGATGGAGAGGGGTGTGTCTGTTATAAAAAGATGTTCTTAGTTTTTTACACAAAAATCAACTGTACTAGTTGTTCAGGCCCTGGTCTTGTCCCATCTTTTTATTTATTTAACCTTTATTTAACCAGGAAGGGCTCATTGACATTTACAATCTATTTTTCAAGAGCGTCCTGGCCAAGATAGGCAGCACCAAGTCATTACAAAAATTACAGACAAACAACATGAAAAACTACAAGTAATCTAGTAAAAACCATAGAATTCACAAGAGTATAACAACATCGAAAACAGCAAATTAAAAACATTGACAGGTCAGGGAATCAGTCTCAAGATCATTCATCTGTGATTTAAAAATACCAATCGGGACAAGTTCTTCCAGTTTAAAAGTATTTTGTAAGGCGTTCCAAGACGATGGCTCAGAGTACATAAAATCCCTTTTACCAAATTCAGTTCGGACATTTGGAACAGTTAGCAGGATAAAGTCCAGCGAACGAAGAGAGTACCCACCATATTTCTGAACAATAAAAATGCCCAAATAAAAAGGTAGTAAACTCAAAATGGCTTTGTAAATAAAAGTATACCAGTAACTGAGCCTACGAGTGACTAGAGAAGGCCAGCCAACCCTGGTATACAAAGTGCAGTGGTGCGTAAGGGTTTTGCAGTTTGAAATAAATCTCAAAGTGCCATGGTAAAGGGTGTCAATTGATCTCAAACACTGATCTTGATTACTGTCCGGTAACATGGTCAAGTGCACCAAAGAAAGACCTAGCAAAGCTGCAGCTGGCTCAAAACAGAGCAGCACACCTTGCCCTTAATTACACGTACATAACTAACATCAACAACATGCATGCCAGTCTTTCCTGGTTGAGGGTTGATGATAGATTAACTGCATCTCTTCTAGTTTTTATGATAAATATTACTGTGATAAAAATTCCAGATTGTCTGCATAATCAAATAACATTCAGCTCAGACACCCACAAGACATGCCACCAGGGGTCTCTTCAGAGTCCACAAGACATGCCACCAGGGGTCTCTTCACAGTCCAAAACGAATTGACAGCAATGTACAGTATTATACAGAGCCGTGATCACATGGAAATCCCTTCCATCTCCAATTACTCAAGCAAACAGAAAAATTACCTTAATTTTTTTTTAACAACCTCTCATGGAACAGCATGTACTGTGAGGGGACACACAAACACACGCACACACAGACACACTCTAATACACACATTATTTGTTTAGTTGTATTATTAGTTATGTTTGTATATCATTGTATTTTAAATTTGTGTGACTCTCCTTGTCTATCAGTGTTTTGTTACTTGTCATGTTTAGTGTGGACCCCAGGAAGAATAGCTGCTGCCTCTGCACAAGCTAACGGGGATCCAAATAAACAAACAACCCAATCAGAGCAGTGGTGTGCGTGGCTTAGTCCCATTGGGGTTAAGGTTAGGGGTGGGGCTAATATCCTCTGGAGGATTCATTCTAACGCCCACCCCTGGACCATGATCCCTAAAGTAAATGGGTGGAGGGTCTGGTTTCACTCACCACAGTATCTCTGAGAGGGACATTAGTTTAGGCCTGAGATTGTGATGGTACTAATCCACCCATACAACTTCAAACACTTTGGTTGCTCAGTAAAAACACCATTACCTTGGTTTCTCTGGACCTTTCCTCCATGGTGTTAAAGAGAGGATGCTAACCTCAGGGCCATAGAGGTAAATCACTGCTCACTTACAGTAAACCCCAATCCAAATGGAACACGTTATTTCATCGACATCAATGCATGATTAATGAGAAATACAAGTTAAGAGCACACATCTCAAGTAAGGATTCAGCCCTTAGGTTACAGTTTCATCATCAGACAACCACTTTGTTTGGTTACGAGCAGCACAACTGAATGCAGCCATAGTGGTAAAACTGCCACGTCTATTTGCCATATTACAACAACAAAGAGGCTACTTCAAACAACCAACACTGTTTTTCCCCTCAGACATCATTGCATGCGTGATAGAAGAGCAGAGTATTTACTACGATGCTGGACGCTCATCTCCTCCTTTTCTAAAACAAAACCAATATCAAATGCGCCTGGGGTGACCAGTGGCGCTGTTTCACCTTATGCTTCTCTCAGCTTTAAGGCTGGAAGTTCAGTTGTACTACTCTCCCATCCAGAGCCACTATGTCCAAAACATTGATATTGGACCCTGGATCTCTCTACCTTAATCTTCAGTCCTCATGGTTGTCTTAACAATGACCCTGCGCTGGTATAGCCTGATCTCAGATCTGTTTGTGCTGTCTTGCCAATGCCTAGCATGAAAATGAATGTGTCAATGTGGTGTGACACTTACCTTAGGAGTTGGCAAGACGGCACAAATATATATGGCACCAGGCTGGGGCTGTTCAGCTTGATGAAGCACTTTTGATACTAATCTCTTAGTATGAATGAAAGCAGTAATATCTCATTAGCCGTCTTTGATCTGATATGTAATGGCTCTTCTGTTGTGTATCTTCGTGTGATATACCTGAGAAATACAGCCCTCTTACCTAAGACTATGTCAAGATGGTCACATAGGGCAGAAAAGTCTCCAGTAAGTAGAACCCAAAACCATATCTTGCTCACCAGAGACTAACTTTCAAAGAACCCTTCAATGCAAGAAAACCCACTGACATTGTCTATCCGGATACTCTAGCTAGCATCTCCTCCAGGGATAACCAGCCCAGGGAAGTGTTGTACACACCTTCTGATTGGTTGCTTCTGACCAGGGTTATCTGAGCCGCAAACATTGCCAGGTATCTGTTTCTCATTTTAGGCAGAGTTCTGTGGGTTTTCGACAGGCAACAGCTGAGCTAAAGAGTGGAAACTGGCACTAACAAGCAATTACCTCCTCTCCTCTCCAGCCTGGAAGGCATTAGGGGATTATGCAGCATAATCAGATCCTCTGGTTTTGTCGCTGCTGACTGCAGTTTAGTCTAGCGTCAGTTAGAAGGGCATATCTGGCGCATTGTGGTCAGAGTGGTATTTGGTATTTTATTAGGATCCCCATTAGCTGTTGCAAAAGCAGCAGCTACTCTTCCTGGGGTCCACAGAAAACATGAAACACAATAGAGAACGACATAATACAGAACATCAATAGACAAGAACAGCTCAAATAACATTTTTTTTTTTAAAGGCACACGTAGCCTAGATATCAATGAATACACACAAACTATCTAGGTCAAATAGGGGAGAGGCGTTGTGCCGCGAGGTGTTGCTTTATCTGTTTTTTGAAACCAGGTTTTCTGTTTATTTGAGCAATATGAGATGGAAGTTCCATGCAATTAGGGCTCTATATACTACTGTATGTTTTCTTGAGTTTGTTCTGGATTTGAGGACTGTGAAAAGACCCCTGGTGGCATGTCTGGTGGGATAAGTGTGTGTCTCAGAGCTGTGTATAAGTTGACTATGCAAACAATTTGGGATTTTCAACACATTGTTTCTTATAAAAAGAAGAAGTGATGCAGTGAGTCTCTCCTCAACTCTTAGCCAAGATAGACTGGCATGCATAGTATTTATATCAGCCCTCTGATTACAATTAAGAGCAAAACGTGCCGCTCTGTTCTGGGCCAGCTGCAGCTTAACTAGCTCTTTCCTTGCAGCACTGGACCACACGACTGGACAATAATCAAGATTAGACAAAACTAGAGCCTGCAGAACTTGCTTTTTGGAGTGTGGTGTCAAAAAAGCAGAGCATCTCTTTATTACGGCCAGACCTCTCCCCATCTTTACAACCATTGAATCTATATGTTTTGACCATGACAGTTTACAATCTAAAGTAATGCCAAGCAATTTAGTCTCCTCAACTTGTTCAACAGCCACACCATTCATTTCCAGATTTAGCTGAGGTCTAGAACTTAAGGAATGATTTGTACCAAATACAAATGTTCTTAGTTTTAGAGATGTTCAGGACCAGTTTATTACTGGCCGCCCATTCCAAAACATCCTGCAACTCTTAGTTAAGGGTTTCAGTGACTTCATTAGCTGTGGTTGCTTATGCGTATATGGTTGAATCATCAGCATACATGGACACATATGCTTTGTTTAATACCAGTGGCAGGTCATTGGTAAAAATAGAAAAGAGTAGATGGCCTAGAGAGCTGCCCTGCGGGACACCACACTTTACATGTTTGACATTAGAGAAGCTTCCATTAAAGAAAACCCTTTGAGTTCTCTTAGATAGATAGCTCTGAATCCACGATATGGCAGAGGTTGAAAAGCCATAACACATACGTTTTTTCAACAACAGGTTATGGTCAATAATATCAAAGGCTGCACTGAAATCTAACAGTAAAGCTCTCACAATCTTCTTATTATCAATTTCTTTCAGCCAATCATCAGTCATTTGTGTCAGTGCAGTACATGTTGAGTGCCCTTCTCTATAAGCATGCTGAAAATCTGTTGTTAATTTGTTTACAGAGAAATAGCATTGTATTTGGTCAAACACAATTTTTACAACAGTTTGCTAAGAGCTGGCAGCAAGCCTATAGGTCTGCTGTTCGAACCAGTAAAGGCAGCTTTACCACTGTTGGGTAGCGGAATTACTTTGGCTTCCCTCCAGGCCTGAGGACAAAGACTTTCCTCTAGGATCAGATTAAAGATATGACAGATAGGAGTGGCTATAGAGTCAGCTACCATCCTCAGTAGCTTTCCATCTAAATTGTCAATGCCAGGTTTGTCATTATTGATTGATAACAATAATTCTTCCACCTCTCCCACACTAACATTACAAAATTCAAACTTGCAATGCTTTCCTTTGCATGAATAAAATTGCTCACTGTTCGTTGTTGGCATTTCCTGCCTAAGTTTGCCCACTTTGCCAATTAAATAATAATTCAAATAATTGGCAACGTCAAATTTTTCATGATGAATAAGCCATCTGATTCGATGAAAAATGGAGTTGAATTTGTCTTTCTGCCCATAATTTCTTTTAAAGTACTCAAGTTTTTTTCCCATCATTCTTTATATCATTGATCTTGGCTTCATAATACAGTTTCTTCTTCTTTTTGTTAAGTTTAGTCACATAATTTCTCAATTTGCAGTAAGTAAGCCAGTCAGATGTGCAGCCAGACTAATTAGCCACTCCTTTGGCCCCATCTCTTTCAACCATACAGTTTTTCAATTCCTCATCAATCCATGGAGCCTTAACAGTTCTAACAGTCTGTTTCTTAACAGGTGCATGTTTATCAATAATTGGAAAAAGCAATTTCATAAATTCATCAAGTGCAGCGTCTGGATGCTGCTCAATAATCACATCAGACCAACAAATATTTTTAACATCATCCACATAAGAGTCACAGCAAAATCTTTTGTATGATCTCTTATATACTATTTTAGGCCCAGCTGTTGGAACTTTGGCTTTCCTGGATATAGCCACTATATTGTGATCACTGCAGCCAATGGGTACGGATACAGCTTTAGAACAAAGTTCTACAGTATTAGTAAAAATATGATCGATACATGTGGATGATCTTGTTCCTGTAGTGTTTGTAAACACCCTGGTAGGTTGATTAATAACCTGAACCAGATTACAGGCACTGGTTACAGTAAGAAGCTTGATGAAAACCAGTCAATATTCAGGTCCACAAGAAAGTAGAACACTCAGTTTACATCATATACACTATCAAACATTTCACACGTATTATTTAGATACTAACTGTTAGCACTTGGTTGTCTATAGCAACACCCCAAAAGAAAAGGCATTAGATGTGCCAAGTGAACCTGCAACCACAACACTTCAATAACACTTGACATAAGATCTTCTCTAAGCATTACAGGGATATGGCTCTGAATATATACAGCAAAACCTCCCCCATAAGCATTTCTGTCTCCTCTATAGATGTTATATCCTTGTATTGCTACTGCTGTATCATCAAATTAATTATCTAAGTGAGTCTCAGAAATGGCTAATATATGAATGTTATCTGATGTTAGGAAGTTATTGATTTCATGAACCTTATTTCTAATGCTACATACACTGCTCAAAAAAATAAAGGGAACACTTAAACAACACAATGTAACTCCAAGTCAATCACACTTCTGTGAAATCAAACTGTCCACTTAGGAAGCAACACTGATTGACAATAAATTTCACATGCTGTTGTGCAAATGGAATAGACAAAAGGTGGAAATTATAGGCAATTAGCAAGACACCCCCAAAAAAGGAGTGATTCTGCAGGTGGTGACCACAGACCACTTCTCAGTTCCTATGCTTCCTGGCTGATGTTTTGGTCACTTTTGAACGCTGGCGGTGCTCTCACTCTAGTGGTAGCATGAGACGGAGTCTACAACCCACACAAGTGGCTCAGGTAGTGCAGTTCATCCAGGATGGCACATCAATGCGAGCTGTGGCAAAAAGGTTTGCTGTGTCTGTCAGCGTAGTGTCCAGAGCATGGAGGCGCTACCAGGAGACAGGCCAGTACATCAGGAGACGTGGAGGAGGCCGTAGGAGGGCAACAACCCAGCAGCAGGACCGAAAACACTCTCTAGTTTCTTAAACCGTTTGAATTATTTCTCTAAGTGAACCAGAACTCTTTCTGCAGCCCATTTCCTATCCGGAAGTGAGATTTCCAAATGCGAGGTCTCTTTTCAAGAGCTTGTCTATAAAAGGGCATGTCACTTGGGACCATAGAAACACATCATACGCCTTCCCCTGGGTGTCATGCGGAAGTGAGAGCAGAAAGGACTTGAATATCTCGTTCAGGGATTGAATACAGCCTCTTGGAGTGAGAGGACCGCCATATTTTTTTTTCTCCAAGGAGCAAAGTTGGACTTTGTATTGCCTCCTGGAAAACTGTCGTTATAGGTGAATATAATCTCCGGCTTCGATTTGACTTGATACATGTCACAATATCATCCTAAAGTATGTTTTTTCAATATAGTTTAATTAAATTATTGAAATTTATTCGGGACTTTAGAAGTGATGCTTTGGAAGAATTTTTTCAAGAAGGAGAGGTTAGCGCCGCACGGCCAGTGTGCTTGCTAATTCAAGAGGGAAATAGTTCGTTCTGGATCCAAACAAAGACGGTACTGGACAATGGACCCCTTTACAACATTCTGATGGAAGATCAACAAAGATAAGGACCCAATTTGGGATGGTATTTAATATATCTGTCGAGCTGTGCTATCGCTACCGATTACTTGGAATCAATGCTGTTGTGTGTTAGCCATTGCAGTAAGCTAATATAACGATATATTGTGTTTTCGCTGTAAAACACTTAAAAAATCGGAAATATTGTCTGTATTCACAAGATCTTTGTCTTTCATTTTGCTATACACCATATATTTTTCTGAAATGTTTTATGATGAGTAATTAGGTAGTTGACATTGGTGTCTGTATTTACTCTGGCTACTCCCGTGCTATTTCTGACTGTAGCTATGATGGTAGCATCAATGTAAAACTGATTTATAGCTCAAATATGCACATTTTTCGAACAAAATATAGATTTATTGTGTAACATGTTATAGGACTGTCATCTGAGGAAGTTGTTTCTAGGTTTGTTTGGTTGGATCTTGGTTAGTTAGGTTGGCTTTGTGCATGCTACCTGTGCTGTGAAAAATGTCTGCCCTCTTTTGTATTTGGTGGTGAACTAACATAAATATACGTGGTGTTTTTGCTGTAAAACATTTTAAAAATCGGACACGTTGGCTGGATTAACAAGATGTTTATCTTTCAAATGCTGTATTGGACTTGTTAATGTGTGAAAGTTAATTATTTTTTAAAAATAGATTTTGAATTTCGCGCCCTGCACCTGAGCTGGATGTTGTCATAAGTGTACCGGTGTCGGGCTGCAGCCATAACAGGTTTTAAGGTTAAGTGCATTGCTCAAGGGCACATCGACAGACCTTTCGGCGACCTTTCGGTTAGTGACCAAAAGCTCTTAGCCGCTAGGCTACCTGCCACCCTCATCAATAAGGATAGCTTACATTTTTCTTCCCATCTCATTGCAAACCTAACCTTATTCAGAGCAAATTTACAATTCAATGTGTACGTATGTACAGTACCAGTCCAAAATTTGGACACACCTACTCATTCAAGGGTTTTTCTTAATTTGACTATTTTCTACATTGACATCAAAACTATGAAATAACATATATGGAACCATGTAGTAACCAAAAAAGTGTTAAACAAATCAAATTATATTTTAGATTTTAGATTCTTCAAAGTAACCTTTGCCTTGATTACAGCTTTGCACACTCTTGGCCTTCTCTCAACCAGCTTCACCTGGAATGGTTTTCCAACAGTCTTGAAGGATTGGCTGTTTTTCCTTCACTCTGCGGTCCAACTCATCCCAAACCATCTCAATTGGGTTCCGGTTGGGCCATTGTGGAGGTCAGGTCATCTGATGCAGCACTCCATCACTCTCCTTCTTGGTCAAATAGCCCTTACACAGCCTGGAGGGGTGTTGGGTCATTGTCCTTTTAAAAAACAAATGATAGTCCCACGAAGTGCAAATCAGATGGGATGGCGTATCGCTCCAAAATGCTGTGATAGCCATGCTGGTTAAGTGTGCCTTGAATTCTAAATAAATCACTGACAGTGTCACCTGCAAAGCACCCCCACACCATCACACCTTTTCTATGCTTCAGTCCAAAGGACTGATATCCACCGGTCTAATGTCCATTGCTCGTGTTTCTTGGCCCAAGCAAGTCTCTTCTTCTTATTGGTATCCTTTAGTAGTGGTTTCTTTGCAGCATTTCAACAACGAAGGCCTGATTCACACAGTTTCCTCTGAACAGTTGATGTTGAGATGTCTTTGTTACTTGAACTCTGTAAAGCATTTATTTTGTCTGCAATCTGAGGTGCTGTCACGCCCTGACCATAGAGAGCCCTTGTTTCTCTGGTGTAGTGGGTCAGGGCGTGACTAGGGGGTATTCGAGTATAATATTCCTATGTTGTGTTCTAGTTTATATTTTCTATGTTGGTGTTTTGTATGATTCCCAATTAGAGGCAGCTGGTAATCGTTGTCTCTAATTGGGGATCATATTTAGGTATTTTTCCCACCTGTGTTTGTGGGATATTGTTTTGTGTTTGTGCATGTGCACCACGCAGTCACGTTTTGTTGTCCGTTTATTGATTTATTGTGTTTTGCTTAAAGTTTCACTTTGAAATAAATATGTGGAACTCAACGTCCGCTGCGCCTTGGTCCCGTTCTTACGACAACTGTGACAGGTGCAGTTAACTCTAATGAACTTATCCTCTGTAGCAGAGAACTCTGGGTCTTCCATTCCTGTGGCAGTCCTCATGAGAGCCAGTTTCATCATAGCGCTTGATGGTTTTTGCGACTGTACTTTAAGAAACTTTCAAAGTTCTTGAAATGTTCCAGATTGACTGAACTTCATGTGTTAAAGTAATGATGGACTTTAATTTTTTGTTGGTTATTTGAACTGTTCTTGCCGTAATATGGACTTGGTCTTTTACCAATTAGGGCGATCTTCTTTATACCACCCCTACCTTGTCACAACACAACTGATTGGCTCAAACGCATTAAAAAGGAAAGAAATTCCACAAATTAACTTTTAACTAGGCACACCTGTTAATTGAAATGCATTCCAGGTAACTACCTCATGAAACTGGTTGAGAGAATGCAAAGAGTATGCAAAGCTGTCATCAAGGCAAAGGGTGGCTACTTTGAAGAATCTCAAATATAAAATATTTGTTGATTTGTGTAACACTTTTTTGGTTACTACATGATTAAATGTGTTATTTTATAGTGATGATATCTTCACTAATATTCTACAATATAGAAAATAGTCAAACTAAGAAACTCTTGAATGAGTAGGTGTGTCCAAATTTTTGACTGGAACTGTAATTCGTGGGTGTATTCAATAAGGGGAGGAAACTGTACCATCAACACAAATATAAGGTGACAAGCAATCAACTCTCCTTGTTTCAGTTTTGCGAATGAAGAGGCTGCTGACCAAACCAAGGCCTTTAATCAGACCAGTGAGGCCAATCACACACAGACACACACACACACACCATGAACGCACCATGAACACAGGCTCTGAAGCTCTGGAGGTCTTCAGGACTCGGCTAGCCCACCTCCACCTTCTACCCCCTGAGGGGCTGGAGGCGTTGGGCTGTAAACAGCTCCAGAGCAATGGGGTGAAATGAGCCGGGCAGACAGGCCCACATACACCCAGCATACAAGGCTAAAGGAGGCTAAACGCTCCCAGCTGTGGCATTAAGGACTCAAAACAAGGCCTCTCAAGGGACCAAGAGGGGATCTGTTGAAAAAGCTCCTTTAGCCTCTCTCTCACAATGGTCAGCTTTTAAATCAGGTTAGGGGAGAGGGAGTTGGATTGCAGTCTCTCTACTCCGCATACACACAAACACACACACATTTCCCTCTGCTTTTCAGGTTCATTGTGTAAGAGACAGACGTCTGCATTCTCCCTGGCCCTGATTTGACTTACTGTTTCTCAGTAACTATATTGATATAGTCAAGCCTCTGAAGCAGGTTGGAGATGCACACACAGACCCTATCGTAACCTTTGTACTGTCATCTTGTCAGTACTCCCTCGTCCTGGGTAAAGATAGCATTGTGATGATCGTCTAGGATGCTTCCCACATGGCACCCTATTCCCTTGATGGGGCACTTCGTTTGACCAGAGCCCTATTTTTGACCTAGGTCCCTGTGGGCCTTGGCCAAAAGTAGTGCACTATGAAGGGAATAGGGTGCCGTACTGGAGACGTACCCTGAGGGTTGTATTTAGAAACATTGACTAGCCGCAGAGTTTACATACCTTACCATGGACATTCACGTCCCGCTCTACCAGACTATCGCTTCTATCTGGTGGATGATAGATTACTGTTGATGCATCTTATATAGATAGGCCTATGCTTGTTTTCACTGAATCATGGTATGTTCTGTGTCGCTGTTTTTGGTCTCTGAGCTGAATTTTGTTTTGCCATACCATCTGTTGATGATGTCGAAATCAACCAATTTTGTCTGCTTTCACCTTAAATGGACTTTGAGATTCCCAGAGGAGATTGAATAAAGATTTTCTCGAGAACACGAGTTGTTTCTAGTCAATCCCTCCACATGTGAACGTTTCCCATGGTGTTACTTAAATGGCACATCAGCTGGGGTATATATGGAGAGCTGAGAGGACAAACAGAACCAGTAGGATGGAAGATGAATGTACTGTAGGATGCTGGATCCATGAATCTAAAGTGACACCTCAGCTCTTTGGAGAGAGATGGAAAGGTGATGTCACTGGTTTCTGTTTCTGAGCTCAATTTATATAATAGTCTGCTGTTCTTGCAAAAGGTGCTTGACTGTCTTAACAAATTAAGTGGAACAAACACCCATTGTTTTTTTTAGCATAATCTGTCTTCAAATTCAGTGAGTGTGAACCTGCACTATTAGTGCTATTTACTTGTTTGTTTTACTTTACTGTTCAACTCAAAGTTGGTGCCGGAAACCAGGGGTCAAACCAGGGACCTTTAGCTGGTTTGCTGAACGCCAGTCACATTTGTGTTCTGAGCCTTTGAAGGTTCTTTATAGTAACAGTCCTTAGGTGAGATGTGCGGCGCTATCATTGACATACAGCTAACCCGGTCACACCGTACGCCTCCTATATAAACGTCTACATTTAATCCATGCTCAAACCCCTTATCACAAACTCCTCATCTCTGTGGTTTCCTCTAAGATCTCTGTGAAGCATCACCGCTTTATGTAATCCCCGTGTTCCCCATCAACAGAACCAGCTCTACCTCCTTCTAAAGAAGTATTTGACTGGTATCTGACTGAAGGTAGCCTTTATCTGGACAGGAGCAGTTCTGTGCCTGTATGTACCGACAAGTTGACACTAGCAGCCCGCATCATGTTGTTCGTTTATGTCATTCTTGTAAGAGTGTGTTCTTAAGGTCGGGACAATTGACAGAGCGAGGCCTTGTTCTGCTTTCTCTCCAGGTGGGCCAAGGTGGAGGACGAGGAGGAGGGACAGACCAGGGGTGACCACCAGACCATCAGCAGGTGCACCTTACCACCTGAGGAATGTGAAGGTGAGTTACTTATTAGCTTTATCGTCATCATAATAACCACCAAATTCATCATGATTTACTTCATCATTCATAATCATCATATTTATCATCCTCCTTATTTATAGTTGTCATATTGTTGGCTGCGTTGGTCCTCTGCTCCGTGTACCAATTCTCATGGACTGTCCTCTCCTGTAGGTGCTGCTGTGGGTGGTTGTCTCTCTGCTGCCCCTGGTGGAGGGGGCCCGTATGGGTGCTGGTTTGGAAGCAGACTCTGTCCAGGCTGTGGGACTGGTGGGAGGGATGGGGGAAAGGCAGCTCCCAGACACTCTACCTGAGGTGGATGAGGAACAAGAGGAGAAGAGTGACCCGTACTCCCCCTGGCATGGCCTCTATGGTAAGAGTGGAACTAGATCTACATGTTCAACAGGACCTTACATTTAAGCCTTGCACTTGTTAATCAGGCATGATGTTCTCCATGAAAAGAGAAGAGTAAACGAAGGGTGTGCAACACGATTCTAGAGTATAACCCACTGATCTTAACTTTCTCTCTCTCTCTCAAATTCAGATTGCTTATTGGCATGAAGTACAATTTGTAGATATTGCCAAACAATTGTACAGCATTTCAGTAAATTAAGTAAATTGTAATGAGGAAATGAAATACAATTCAGTAGTAGTAATAATAATAGTACATATAATAATGTATGCAAATACAACACTACTGCTATTGTATTGCCTAATTTTCAGGTCAATAAATTGAATTTAAATAAAATAAGATTAAAAAAAAAGAATTATGGCTAAATATAACAACAAAATCTCTCTCCCTCTCTCTCTCAGACCTCTCTGTGATGGACGACGCGGACGACCACCCCAGTGGCCGGTGGGGGAGACGTTCCCCTCGCAACTCAGACGCCGAACCGCAAGGCTCGGCCAAGAAAAAGAAGAGGAGGAAGAAGAAAGAGAGGGATAGAAAGGGCAAAGGGAAGGGCCGGCAGCCCCAGCAGAGCAGCCCAGACTGCAGGGTGGAGAAACGAGAGATGCGGGTGCGGGACTTGGGCCTGGGCTTCGACTCGGACGAGATCGTCCTCTTCAAGTTTTGCGTGGGCTCCTGCCAGTCGTCCAGGACCAACTACGACCTGGCTCTAAGGGCCCTGATGGAGGACGGGTCCCTGCCGCGAAGGACCTCCCGGCGAGTCAGCGCCCACCCCTGCTGCCGGCCCAACAGCTACGAGCCCGTGTCCTTCATGGACGCCCACACCTCGTGGCAGACCATCCAGTCACTGTCGGCGGCCAGCTGCATGTGTATGGGCTGAGGGAGCCAGCCTGGAGGAGGGAGAATAGGAGGGGGTGGCGACTGGCTGTCACTCACCCCTGCCAGAGAATATACAGATGGTGGCTCGCCGTTGAGGCTGGGTCTAGAGAGAGCCTCTGGGTTCTGGAAGGGCAGAAGTGGTCGCTCCGAAACATATGCAGCAGGGCTGGTCCCCAGTACAATGCAGAATGGAGATTCTGTAGTGTCTATGATGGTGGAGCGAGGCCACGCCTCTTCCCATTGTCCATTTCCTGTTGAGGATAAGTGAATTTGTTGGCAATGGGAAACTGTCATGAGCGAATGGCAAGACGGCGACCACACAATGGTGGGATTTTAATATTCACAGCAGTTGGGATATGTATAAGACTGACCTGGGGTACTGCTGAAAATATTGACTCAAAGGTCTCAAAGAGGACCACATCTCGTTGCATTTGACCACAGGTCGACAAGCTCAAAACACTTTTGACAATGTCAACATACAGTATGTTAATTCCTTCAAAACAGGGATCTTTCCTACCATAATTGCATTTTTCAGTGTTGACTTGAACTCTACCAAATGGATGCCATGCATCTCTTTGAATTACTGTATTATAACCAACATATTTATCACAAATAAGTTATTTATTTATTATTGTTTCATATGAGATGGACTGTAGATTTATATTTATTGTCATGATCACATATCCCGTGGGTTGTGTTGCTGGGTCCTTTGTCATTAAATTGTGTGGGATGTTGTTTTGAAACATCAAAAAGATCAGAACAAGTGGCAAGTACCTCAACCAGGGTTGGGGGTGTAACGGATTACATGTAACGGATTACATTTTTTATAAACTGTAATACGTTACATTAAAAGCTAAAATATTGTTATCAGATTACAGATACTTTTGAAAAAACAAAATGATTACTTCTAGGATTACTTTTACCCCATTCACGTCCTTGTACTATATTTAGTACAATATCAAAATGCACCACTGAACAAATTCTGTTTGGTGTAAATGCATGAAATGTGGTGTCAACATAGTTACTATAAGTGTCTAGACAGGACACATAAATAATGACAATCAAAATTGGTATTTTGAGAAAATCTGAAAAAGTAATTAATATAACTTCAGCATATGTATTTTGAAGTACATTTCAGAATGAAATTGTTTAAAAGCATACAGTATTGTTATGTGACCTGTTCAAATCCCAAATATATGATTCAACTCATTGTTGTTTGTAAACTACAGCCGTTTCTGTATCGTACAATAGTTCATCTTTGGTCAAGTCATGGGAATATTCAAAGGATCAGATCTTTATTTTATTTAACCTTTATTTAACCAGGCATGTCAGTTAAAGAACACATTTTTATTTACAATGACGGCCTACCCCGGCCAAACTCTAACCGGGATGACGCTGGGCCAATTGTGCGCCGCCCTATGGGACTCCCAATCACAACTGGTTGACAGACCCCAACCAGTTGTGATTGTGATACAGCCTGGAATCGAACCAGGGTCTGTAGTGACACCTCTAGCACTGAGATGCAGTGCCTTAGACTGCTGCGCCACTCAGGAGCCCCATCTTAATAATGTTTGGTATATAGATTTTCTGGACCAATATATAAATCTAAAAACAAGATCTAAAGAAATCCCAGTGGTGGAAAAAGTACTCAACTCTCATACTTGAGTAAAAGTAAAGATACCTTCATAGAAAATGACTCAAGTGAAAGTGAAAGTCGCACATTAACATCCTATTTGAGTAAAAGTCTAAAAGTATTTGGTATTAAATATACTTAAGTATCAAAAGTAAATGGAATTGCTAAAATATACTTAAGTATCAAAAGTATAAATAATTTCAAATTCCTTATATTAAGCAAACCAGACACCACCATTTTATTGTTTTTTAAATGTATAGATAGCCAGGGGCACGCTCCAACACGAACATCATTTACAAACAAAGTATGTGTTTAGTGAGTCCGCCAGATCAGAGGCAGTTGGAATGACCAGGGACATTCTCTTGATGTGTGTGAATTAGACCATTTTCCTCTCCTGCTAAGCATTTTAAATGTAACGAGTAGTTTTGGGTGTCAGGGAAAATGTATGGAGTAAAACGTACATTATTTTCTTTAGGAATGTAGTGAAGTAAAAGTAAAAGCTATCAAAACTATAAATAGTTAAGTAATGTACAGATACCCCCCAAAACTACTTAAGTAGTACTTTCAAGTATTTTTACTTAAGTACTTTACACCACTGAGAAATCCACATAACACTCACACACAGTAGATTATACAGTGTAAGCAAATCCAATGCAAACCCATGTAGATTGTGGCATGCTACTGCATTCTTCCTGTTTCTCTTCATTGCTCACAAGCACACGTGTACACACTAATGACAGACATTGATGGCTGTGGAATGTGTTTACAAAGTATTTATGAAACCTTTCTGATTTCACAATTACCTTCAAATCAGCATGAAAAAAAGCCGAAAATATACGTGTTTCCGCTTGAGTCTGAGACCACTATGTTGACACACCAAATGTGTTAGATGGATCGCGGTAAAAGAGCAGGCATAGGCTTTTGTAGGCTACAGTGCAAGCAAGTTACGTCTTCCAATGGTGCTACTGCTGTCGCCATCCAAAGATGATCCCATTTTAAGCACAAGGCGGTATGGAAAACAGCACTGGTGTAGCCTACGGGCCATACCGAAATCACTTATTATTGTTATCTACATAGTGCATTGATGTGAATCACACTGGTCGTCTCTCATTTCGCTATTTGAATTACGGATTGTGGTTGTTGTGGATGTCTGTTCAAACGTGTATATGTGTATTTTAACCCAATAATGGGGGAATTGAAGAAGTCTAAGTTGCCTATCAATCATTGTTTTTGCGACCAGTTGACAGCCAGTAAAAGATGCGCTCTTGCAAACGCTGGATATATAGTGCTGATCCCAGCCAATGGAATACAAGTTTAAAGGAGTTCCTCCCTTCTAAACTCCTCCATGGTATTGTGCTCCATACTGTCAAAACGAGTTGAATTGAAGGAGACCACAAGTGGGGATTTTATTGCACAATATAATTCGTGTTGATAAAAAAAACATGTCCATAGGTCAAATGAACACATGTTCACACTAGCGCACTTTTAGTAGACTTCATTAAATTAAACAGCTGCAAATGATCGAAATATCAAAGTGCCACCAACAAAAACGTAAATAATAGGCCTATAAATGCAGCATATGCAATTCATTTTTTCGGTAGTGCTCAAAGCATGCGATTCCATGAGAGCAGCATTTATTTTTAAACTCGAAGCAACGAGCCCAATCAGTCCTCCATGACAACACAATGATAATCAACAGGTCCTTCGTTTTCGGGTTATGCTCAGGTAAAACAATTTGGCTCATCTATATTTCCATATATCCAAGTCCTGTTCTTGAAGATGAAGGGGTATTAAGATAATTGGAATGACTGAAAATCTGACAGACTTTGGTTTTAAAAGTAAAGATTTAGCGATATCGTATTATTATCTGTATTACAATAGAAAGCAATGTGTTAGAAGAAGCCTACATTACCAACCCATAAAGTAAAATGAACATCCATATATGGTGGCCTATTTAAACTCTAACATTGATTTATCCTGCAATAGATGTCATTCAATTGGTAATATTCATTTGTTGTCCTCTTCTAGTGCTGCTTAATTAAGGGGAAAGTAAACTAAAAGTAACTGAAAGTAATCAGATTACTTTACTGAGTTGGGGTAATCCAAAAGTTACCTTACAAATAAAAGTGTTTGGACAGGTAACTACTAACTGTAACAGACTACATTTAGAAAGTAACCTAGCCAACGCTGACGTCAACATACAGTATGTCTCATTTCACACAAAGGAAGTTAATAGTCCAGAGGTGGAAAACTTTACCAGGTTACAAGCTTATTTGAGTTATTTGTCATTGTTGTTTCAGTATTTCAGAGCAATATTACAGTCAATATTATTAATGTTATTATTATTATAATAATTATTTAAATGGTTTCCTGTATTTTTGTACAACGGCATTATTCTGTGTAGGAATAAAGTATTTCTAAATATACAATGGATTGCTTATTCTTTCTAAGGTTGACCCCATAACCTTTGCTTCACCTCTGCTGGGTTGGGAGTCCTATATCTCACCATCATAGGGGTGCATTTAAATCCTTCATCTGCATTGACCTGAAACAGGAAAGAAAACACAAGAAAGTGTGATTTTGCTTTCGCATGTCCACTTCTTTCAGATCAATGCAGAAATAGAGGCGAGAGTTGCAAATGAAGACTATTGTAAATGTACCCATGGAGACAGTCCTTTTCAGCTAGAGCGGTTTAACAGGTACTCATCCTTGTGTTATAGTGCTCCCTACAGGTTGGAAATATAAATACAGGAACATGGAGCGAAAGGTGTTCAGTTCACACTATTCATCTCAAGAGGGCATCACACTCCTTCACACTTTTCATCAATGGTCTGAGAGTGTGACCATTATTAGGTCGTCGATGTTGTGTTCATTGATATTGTTTTCAGGAAAATAATAGGCAATAAACAACACCAAAAACATATATGGACCCATGCTTCATTTAATAAATTAGACCACAAAACTTGATGACAAGTCACTTGATGTCCCCATGACTCTGAACTGTTGTCGGAACCGATCTTGTTTAAACGATGATCAGCTTTAAATATGTGCTTTCCGTAACTTGCTTGTTATGTGAGTCACACACTAGTCATGAAGTGCATTTAGTTAAACATATTTCAGGAAACAATGTGTGCTGTTCAACTGATTTAATCCCCCATTAATACAAAAATGCACAACACTAATGATGTATATTTTTCAAAAGAGCTCACAATAAATTTTCCAATAGCTTTAAAACACATTTAAATAGGAAAGTTAATCATCACTCACAGTTATGTTATCAAAAATATTAAACAGTACAAAACTAAGTTGGACATGTTGGTACATTCAGTTACTATTCCCTGCATGCAACACGGGTATGGCACAGAAAGAAGCAGCATTTCTAATACTTGATTGAGCCAGTGCATTATTGTCTGTCTGCATTAAGTTGTGTGCATCATTTAACAGAAAAAAATACATATTTGTATCAATCAAAGAATGATATCTAAATATATTGAGAAGATCAAATAAAATGGACCACTGTGTAAAAATGTCATTCTTAAATTCATTGAATTCAAAAAGCATAAAGATAATGCTGTGTTGAAGGCAAGTAGGTGTATATGGTCCCCTTAGAGTATGATCATAATACAATCACGTTACAGATTCATAAAGTGCATCTTAAAATGTCCAAATGGGTCCATTTTGTAAAATCTCCTGTGTGCAGAAGCCCAGCCTTTGTAATCTGACCTGTAGGCTGCATCAAGGTAAACGACCTGTGTCTGTCTGGCTGTCTGTGTTCAGCCTGTCAGACATTTGCTGTAAAAGTCTATATGAAAACATTTACGTTTGTTGGGAAACAGTTGATCAGAGACACTTCTCCGATTGACAGGAGCTTAGTGTGCTGAAGGTACAGGTGACGATGTCTACTTTACTGACGTGGCTATGAAGACCTGCTGGTGAGCACATCTCCGGAAGCGCCTCGCTGCTTCTGAGCTGTGACGCGATCATGGCCGGGTTGGACACCACCGCTATCTCCGCCTCGAAACCGATCACGGTAGTCTGGTCTACACTAAACGGATGAAAGTTCGCCTGCGCCGTGTCAAGGTCCCAGGCTTGTCGCATGGTAAAGTCTGTGAACGATTTATTTTTGGTGGTAACCTGGGTCTCCGAATCGTTTCTGTAGTTGGTCGTGCGTAATGACGCGTAACTGGTCTCGTTGCTGTGTTCAAACGACGGGAGTGAATGATGACTGCTAGTTCCAACCCAGCCTAAATTACGCCCGCGGCCCGCCTTGACTTGTCCAACTGTCTTCTTTACCCTCTCACAGCCCTTGACCAACAGGTTCTTCCTACAGAGGATGTATACCCAGGGGTCCAGAATGGGGTTGAACGAGGCGAAGCGAATGGCCATCAGATCACTGCGGTAATCTGGATTCACTCCGGCACAGATGTTGGAAGGACCATACAGCTGGTTTACAAAGATGCGCACCTGTCAGATTGATATATAAAAGTTGTATATGTGGATAAAGCAAACAATTTTTCAACAATATACTATTAATTTGTGTCTGTGTTGGATAGTTTAGGCCATATTTGAAACTCATGCCCATAACATAATCCATGCACAATAACTTAAATTACATTTCCAATATTAGCATTTCACTTACCACCAAAGGAATGGAGCACACCAGGAAAACGATGGTCATAAATATCAGCAGCCAGAACATTTGGATCTCAGCCGCAGACGGGCAGGTGACGGAGGGCAGGAACACGCGCCGTGAGCCTACTTGCGCGGACACCTTCGCTCTCACTATCCGCGTCTTCTGGCTCATCCCCACAAGTGACCGACACACTGCGAAGTTGCACAGAACTGTCACCGCAATCAACACCAGCATGAACCCGCCATACAGAAACGAGTACGAGGCAGCGAGGGGGTCCGTCGCCCTCCAGTCCAAAAAACACCACGTGCCCGGGAAGTGGCGCACATGCTTCCCGAAACCAAAGCTGGGCATGATGCACAGCACAATGTTAGCCAGGTAGATGCCCATGAGCGCCAAACGCGCCGTCGTCCGGTCAATGTATTGGGAGTAAAGATACGCGTGGTTTATGGCCAGGTATCGTTCTACTGCCATGGCGCACAGAATGGACATTCCAGCCGAGCCGAAAAAGAGCATAGAGAAGGAGAAAAAGTCACACAGTAGCTCTCCACCGGGCCACCTCTGGGCTATGTAGGTGGCGATAACCACCGGGCTGGTGAAACAGGTGCCCAACAGGTCCGTGATAGCCATTCCAACAACCAGCGTATAGAACGTGGTCTCCTTCTGCTCTTTCTTTGAGATGCACAACACAACAATGGCAATGAGGTTCCCCATGACTCCAAAAGCGAACATAGTGGCTGAAGTGACCAGCGATTTGGATTCCAGTCGCAGTGGCGGGAAAGTGCTTTGGTTGTGGGAGACACAGAGCGGTTGAACTAGTTCTGAAATGTTCGAGCCATCGCCATAGACGGAATTATTCATAATTCCTAACTGAAACAAAATAGCTTGATAGCTTCAACGTCTTAGAAACGTTCCCTTTCCTTCCGAAAATTTCCAGAAGTGTCTCTTCACAAGTTATGAACACATCAAAAGCAATATATATATATATAAAAAACGTAGCCTACGACACCACAGAACACATGTTTCTGAGCTTTGTTTTTGTTCTACCAGCAGTTTCCAACATTTCCCACAACAGTATGCTTTGGTTTGTGTTGTTTCTACAACTGCACCTGCCGCTGCTGCTGGTATTTAAGCTACAGGCTGCTCGCTCTCACACAGCTACTGATGTCAATAATGTGACGTCAGGTGCACGAGGTATAGCCTACTACGATATTTCTAGTTTCAATATTGGACCCTGCACGACTTCAACACAGAAGTAGACCAATTATGACAGACGTCTATCCTTGGAAAGTAAGTGCGTGACTATTTTTTACAATAAATGTTCAACCGTTTGTTTTCATACATGTACTTATTCAACAGTAGACATGTAGTCGGTCTACTCAGTGCACAGCCCAGCAACAGAGCCCGGTGTTCTGAACCACATCTATGCTTTTATTAATGTTACAGTCGGGAGTAGCTACTTTATGTCAGCTATGTAAGGTTCCCCTAGCACGTCAGGACCATGGACAGCAACTAACCAGTCAAGACTATGCAGCTTCCCTATTGATTTGAGGAAACATAGCCTTAGCCTATCTGTTGGATAGACTGACACTCAAAACTGTCACTCAATGTTGCTAGAGGAAATATTTACTAGAAGTTGAAAGGTGCCACCATGGATTCCCAATCAACCGATGAGAACAATGACATTGGGCTACCAAGGTCTTAAGAGTTACATAAACTGTCTTTTAAGAATGTTGGTATTTAAATAAAATAGAGAAAGCTTGAAAGCAATCCATTTCCAGGCAGGAATTTATTCTTCTTGAGAACATATTGCAAATGATTACAGGACTTGAACTTGTAAGATGCTGGGAACCTTTAAGTACAGATAGTCTCTCGGGGGTGGCGTTGTTGTTGTGATTCGAGAAAGGTAGGCACTGAAGAAGCACTACCATTACTTATTTTCTATTTTTGTGGTACAAAACATTTCTGACAGTCAAAGGCCACAGCCTAGATTCAACCTAAGATACCTGTCACCTCCGACACAGCACAGTTGATGGTTATCGTGGGTTAACGCTGAAATTATTGAATCTTAGCTTCCCTGGTACAATGGGACCAATGGAATAGTCAATGCCACAATCTCTGCCTACCATGCACACCACTCACACTAAATCAACCTGAAACTGAAAAGCCCCAATGCAGTAATGTTTCTTATTAACTCTTCTGATAAAACCACCACCCTTTTCCCACCTCTTCAGGTATTTGGTGGGTCAGTTCCTGGTGTTTAATTGGCAATTAGCTAACCTCTTCCACTTCAATACGAGCAGTACAACAAGACTAGAGACTCTGTTTGTTTTACTTTAACAACAAACTACCTAGTTAGCTAATAAAAGTTTACAATAGTTTTCCTATTCATATCTGGATCCTGGGACGCAGTTAGCGTTATCTCTGGGACCACTGATATATGTCCAGGGATCCTAGCTCAAACAAGGTGGTAATACATTGGGAAAGCGGCTAGCCTAGCTGCTAGCTATCAAGCTAGACAACCTTTGCTACTATTGTTGGATACCAAGCACTCTAAGCGGTTAGCCCTTGTGGCTAGGACCGTACTTCAATTTGTCTCGGTTTTAGGAATACCGATTTCCAGAGTTTTCTACTGCTGGCGTCTCTCATTTCACGGAGTGAATAGAGGGCTCATCCTACTATAATTACTATCATGCCTCCGAAAAATGACGAGGATCACATCGCTGCCTGGCAGGTACGTGAACTCTTGGAGAAGCAGAACGTTTTCTATAAGGAAATGATACTTCAGCAGGAAAATAACTTTAAAAGAAAGCTTCATACAAATGATCATGGAGTCTACCAACAAACGGCTGGACGACCTGACTAAAGATGTACAAAACATTAAAACAAGCCTTCAGTTCACACAGAAGGATGTGAATGTACTGAAGACCAAACAGGACACACTTTCCAGAAACTGTTCCTCTATGTGGAATGAAATCACCACAGTCAGGGAGGGCCCCCAGAGCATGTCTGGGAAGGCTGATTACCTGGATGGACAATCGAGGAGAAATAATCTTATAATAGATGGTATCCAGTAGAGCCAAAGTGAGACTCGGGCTGAATCAGAGGACAAAGTTCGAAAGCTGTTTTCTGAGGAGCTACAACTGGATCAACAGGTAGAGCTGGAACGTGCTCACCGGTCTGGGAAACCAGGGGTCACTAATGGTGCCAATGGGGGTGAAAATGGAACCAGACCCAGGCCAATTGTAGTGAAATTCCTCAGGTTCAAGGATAAGCTTGCAGTCCTTGAAAAAGCCAAACGCCTTAAAGGGTCCTTCATCTTCATCAATGAGGATTTCTCAGATGCAGTCCGTCAAAGAAGAAAGGAACTAAAACCAGCCATGAAGGCTGCAAGAGAACGAGGTGACATGGTATATCTGAGGTATTATGACAAACTGATTGTTCACCCTCCCTCCCATGGAGTTAGGAGGAGCGACAGACACAAGTCATTCCAGCCTCACACACACACACTAACTGACTATCTCTCTCAGATTCCAACTGCTGATTCATGTTTGGACATATAAATACTGTAAATCTACCAAAGAAAGGTCTGTTAATTGCTCACTTAAATATATGCAGTTTAAGGAATAACATTCATGAAATATGCAGTCTAGTGCAGTCAAACAATATGAATGTATTGGCAATATGAGAGACTCACCTGGACTCTTCTTTTGATGATGCTGAGATCTCTATACATGGATACAACTTGTTCAGGAGGGACAGAAATAGATATGGAGGTGGAGTTGCAGCTTACATCCAGAGTCATATTCCAGCAAAACAACATAAGGACTTAATGTTGAATGGATTAGAGGCACTATGGGTACAGGTGCATTTACCACATTTGAAACCTATAGTAGTTGGTTGCTGCTATAGGCCACCTAGTGCTGATGTGAAATATCTTGATGGAATTTGCGAAATGTTGGATAAGGTATGTGATGAAAATAGGGAAATATATTTTTGGGGAGATATGAATACTGATTTTTTTAAACACCAACTGTCCAATGAGAAAGAAACGTATTTATGTTGCCAACGTATGTAACCTGTCCAGAGTTATGACATCACCAACCAGAACGTTCACTAATAGGTCCGGTATCACATCATCAACTTGTATCGATCACATTTTTACTAACATGGCTGAACATTGTTCTAAAGCTGTATCAGTGGCACTAGGTTGAAGTGATCATAACTTGGTTGCACTCATTAGGAAAACTAAAATACCAAAGGCCCTAAAATAATCTACCGCAGGTCCGACAGCGTCATATACTCTTATAAAATATTGTATCATGAAGGAGAGGCAATGCATGTTAGATTTTCACCAAGTAGAAAGGGACGAGGTAGAAAGGATGCTGTTGTCTCTGTCGGATGACACGTCACCTGGAACAGATCATCTTTTTTTTATTAATTTTTTTTTTTTATCCCAGTTTCTCCCCAATTTTCGTGGTATCCAATCGCTAGTAATTACTACCTTGTCTCATCGCTACAACTCCCGTACGGGCACGGGAGAGACGAAGGTCGAAAGCCATGCGTCCTCCGAAGCACAACCCAACCAGCCGTACTGCTTCTTAACACAGCGCGCCTCCAACCCGGAAGCCAGCCGCATCAATGTGTCGGAGGAAACACCGTGTACCTGGCCCCCCTTGGTTGGCGCGCACTGCGCCCGGCCCGCCACAGGAGTCGCTGGAGCGCGATGAGACAAGGATATCCCTACCGGCCAAACCCTCCCTACCCCGGACGACGCTATGCCAATTGTGCTTCGCCCCACGGACCTCCCGGTCGCGGCCGGCTGCGACAGAGCCTGGGCGCGAACCCAGAGACTCTGGTGGCGCAGTTAGCACTGCGATGCAGTGCCCTAGACTACTGCGCCACCCGGGAGGCCGGTACAGATCATCTTGACGCCAAATTGCTTAGAGTTACAGCTAACCAAATATGTACACCAATCTCTCATATTTTTAAGAAGTGCTTGATGTATGGGGTGTGCCCAGAAGTCTGGAAAGAGCCAAAGGTTATTCCACTACCTAAGGATACAAAAATCTGCATTCACTGGTCCTAATAGTCGTCCATTAAGCTTGCTGCCTGTGTTGAGTAAATCATTAGATAAAATTGTATCTGTACAAATCAAGGATTATTTCTCAATTAAAGGTCTGATAACGGGTTTCCAGCATGCATACAGAGAAGGGCATTCTACGAGCACGGCCTTAGCACAAATGACAGATGATTGGTTAAAGAGTATGGATGACAGGAAGTTAGTTGGTGCTGTGTTGCCGGATTCCAGTGCTGCTTTTGATGTAATTGATCATGAACTGTTACTAGGAAAACTCAAATGTTATGGTTTTAAGTCTGCAGCTCTATCCTGGATGGAAAGCTATCTATCCAGGAGAAGGCAAAAAGTGTTCTTTAATGGTAGTTTTTCAAACAGTAAAGATATACACTGTGGTGTTCCTCAAGGAAGTTGCCTAGGCCCACTTCTCTACTCTATCTTTACTAATGATTTGCCTTCAGTAATGAACAAAGCAAGAGTGGTCATGTATGCTGATGACTCTACAATGTATAACGCAGCATCAGAATGTAATGAGCTAACAGATGTACTGAGCAGTGAACTAAGAATGGTATCTGAGTGGGTTGAAATGAACAAATTGATGTTGAACATCTCTAAAACTAAATGTATTCTATTTGGTTCAAAATATATGCTTGCTGATGATCCCCAATTGAATTTGTCGATGAATAGAACGCGTGTAGAGCAAGTGAAAAAAAGGAAACTACTAGGCGTCATGTTGGACGTAGCTTTATCCTGGTCAGAACACATAGATCATATTGTTATTAAGATGGGTAAGGGAATCGCTGTTACAAGAAAATATTCAGAGTATGTAACATCTAGCACACTGAAACAGGGGATTCAATCCCTGGTCCTATCACACTTAGAGTACTGTCTAGTTATATGGTCAATCCCTGGTCCTATCACACTTAGAGTACTGTCTGGTTATATGGTCAATCCCTGGTCTTATCACACTTAGAGTACTGTCCAGTTATATGGTCAATCCCTGGTCCTATCACACTTAGAGTACTGTCCGGTTATATGGTTAATCCCTGGTCCTATCACACTTAGAGTACTGTCTGGTTATATGGTTAATCCCTGGTGCTATCACACTTTGAGTACTGTCCAGTTATATGGTCAATCCCTGGTCCTATCACACTTAGAGTACTGTCTGGTTATATGGTCAATCCCTGGTCCTATCACACTTAGAGTACTGTCTGGTTATATGGTCAATCCCTGGTTCTATCACACTTAGAGTACTGTCTGGTTATATGGTTAATTCCTGGTCCTATTACACTTATAGTACTGTCTGGTTATATGGTTAATCCCTGGTCCTATCACACTTAGAGTACTGTCTGGTTATATGGTTAATCCCTGGTCCTATCACACTTAGAGTACTGTCTGGTTATATGGTTAATCCCTGGTCCTATCACACTTAGAGTACTGTCTGGTTATATGGTTAATCCCTGGTCCTATCACACTTAGAGTACTGTCTGGTTATATGGTTAATCCCTGGTTCTATCACACTTAGAGTACTGTCCAGTTATATGGTCAATCCCTCGTCCTATCACACTTAGAGTACTGTCCAGTTATATGGTCAATCCCTGGTCCTATCACACTTAGAGTACTGTCTTGTTATATGGTCAATCCCTGGTTCTATCACACTTAGAGTACTGTCTGGTTATATGGTTAATTCCTGGTCCTATTACACTTATAGTACTGTCTGGTTATATGGTTAATCCCTGGTCCTATCACACTTAGAGTACTGTCTGGTTATATGGTTAATCCCCGGTCCTATCACACTTAGAGTACTGCCCAGTTATATGGTCATCTGCAGCAACGAAAGATATAAAAGCTCCAAATGGCTCAGAACAGGGCTGCCAGCTAGCTCTTAGCTCTTCATTACTCTAATGTGTGAGTATTATCCAAATGCATCAGAATCTCTCATGGCTTCATGTTAAAAACAAATTACTATCTAGTCTTCTGATTTTCTATAGGAATGTTATATCTTTTTTTAAAACACCGTATTTTTCAGTCCAGTCAGTACATACTAGCAACACGCATAACCACCAAACTAGACCGGCAAGTTCAGGGCAGCTGTCACGTTCCTGACCTATTTATGTTAGTTTTTGTGTGTTAGTTGGTCAGGACGTGAGGTTGGGTGGGCATTCTATGTTATCTGTTTCTATGTTGGTTTTGGTTTGCCTGGTATGGCTCTTGATTAGAGGCAGGTGGTTTGCGTTTGCCTCTAATTAAGAGTCATATTTAGGTAGGGCATTCTCACTGTTTGTTTGTGG
This sequence comes from Salvelinus fontinalis, assembly GCF_029448725.1. Lineage (NCBI taxonomy): Eukaryota > Metazoa > Chordata > Actinopteri > Salmoniformes > Salmonidae > Salvelinus > Salvelinus fontinalis. Next base: position 18,988,058 of record NC_074690.1, on the reverse strand, counting down.
GTGATTGTCTCCTGTGTCTGTGTCAATGTTTGCACCATACGGGACTGTTTACGGTTTGTTCATTTCATGTAGTCTGTTCCTGTTCATTTCGTTCTTCACGTTGTATGTAAGTTCGTCGTTCAGGTCGGTCTACTTTCGTCTTGTTATTTTGTATCATTTTCAAGTATAGTTCGTTTTGTCTTGTTAAATAAATTCATCATGTCATTTCAACGCGCTGCACCTTGGTTCAATCCCTGCTCCTCCTCTTCGGATGAAGAGGAGGAGGACCGCCGTTACAGAACCACCCACCCAGCTAAGACCAAGCGGCAAAGGGAAACTAAACGGAGTAAGGGACAGGAGAGAAAGGATTTCTGGACATGGGAGCAAATAATGAATGGAGAAGGTCCCTGGGCTAAGGCAGGAGAAAATCGCCGTCCCAAAGCTGAGCTGGAGGCACGGAGGAGAGCAGAGGCTACCGGGGAGAGGAACCGGAGCTATGAGGGAACGCGTCTGGCACGGAAGCCAAAAAAGCCCGTGAGTAATTCCCAAAAATTTCTTGGGGGGGGGCTAGGAGATAGTGGGCCAAGGGCAGGTAGGAGACCTGCGCCCACTTCCCAGGCTTACCGTGGAGAGCGGGAGTACGGGCAGGCGCCGTGTTACGCAGTAGAGCGCACGGTGTCTCCTGTACGAGTGCATAGCCCAGTGCGGGTTATTCCACCTCCCCGCACTGGTAGGGCTAGATTGAGTATTGAGCCAGGTGTCATGAGGCCGGCTCAACGCGTCTGGTCTCCAGTGCGTCTCCTCGGGCCGGCATACATGGCACCGGCCTTACGCATGGTTTCTCCGGTTCGCCTACATAGGCCGGTGCGGGTTATTCCACCTCCCCGCACTGGTCGGGCAACCGGGAGCATTCAACCAGGTAAGGTTGGGCAAGCTCAATGCTCAAGAGTGCCAGTACGCCTCCACGGTCCGGTATTTCCGGCACCACCTCCCCGCCCCAGCCTAGTACCTACAGTGTATACACTACGCACTAGGCTACCAGTGCGTATCCTGAGCCCTGTTCCTCCTCCACGCACTCTCCCTGTAGTGCGTGTATCTAGCCCGGTGCCTCCAGTTCCGGCCCCACGCACTAAGCTACCAGTGCGTCTCCAGAGCCCTGTACACACTGTATATTCTCCCCCTACTAATCCTGATGTGCTTGTCCTCAGCCCGGCGTCACCAGTGCCGGTACCACGCATCAGGGATAGAGTAGGCTTTGAGAATACAGTGTGCCCTGTCCCTGCTCCCCGCACTAGTAGGAAGGTGCTTGTCATTAGCACGGTGCCTCCAGTTCTGGCACCACGCACCAGGTCTACAGTGCGCCATATCCGGCCAGAGCCATCCGTCTCCCCAGCGCCATCTGAGCCATCCGTCTCCCCAGCGCCATCTGAGCCATCCGTCTCCCCAGCGCCATCTGAGCCATCCGTCTCCCCAGCGCCATCTGAGCCATCCGTCTCCCCAGCGCCATCTGAGCCATCCGTCTCCCCAGCGCCGTCTGAGCCATCCGTCTGCCAGGAGCCTGCAAAGCCGCCCGTCTGCCATGAGCCTGCAAAGCCGCCCGTCTGCCATGAGCCTACAGAGCCGTCAGCCAGACAGGAGCCGCTAGAGCCATCAGCCAGACAGGAGCCGCTAGAGCCGTCAGCCAGACAGGATCTGCCAGAGCCGCCAACCAGACAGGATCTGCCAGAGCCGCCAACCAGACAGGATCTGCCAGAGCCGCCAACCAGACAGGATCTGCCAGAGCCGCCAACCAGACAGGATCTGCCAGAGCCGCCAACCAGACAGGATCTGCCAGAGCCGCCAGCGAGCCATGAGCAGCCAGAGCCGTCAGAGAGCCATGAGCAGCCAGAGCCGTCAGAGAGCCATGAGCAGCCAGAGCCGTCAGAGCGCCATGAGCAGCCAGAGCCGTCAGAGCGCCATGAGCAGCCAGAGCCGTCAGAGCGCCATGAGCAGCCAGAGCCGTCAGAGCGCCATGAGCGTCGAGAGCCGTCAGCCTGCCATGAGCGTCGAGAGCCGTCAGCCTGCCATGAGCGTCGAGAGCCGTCAGCCTGCCATGAGCGTCGAGAGCCGTCAGCCTGCCATGAGCGTCGAGAGCCGTCAGCCTGCCATGAGCGTCGAGAGCCGTCAGCCTGCCATGAGCGTCGAGAGTCGTCAGTCAGCCATGAGCTGCCCTTCAGCCTGAAAAGGCTAGATACCCAGAACTGCCCATCAGTCCAGAGCTGTCTCTCTGTCCGGAGCTGCCCTTCAGTCCGGAGTTGCCCCTCTATCCTGATCTCCCTCTCTATCTTTTTCTACTTCTATATTCTTATCTATCCCTCTGTCTTGATTTATCTCTCTGTCCCGGTGTTGTCCTTATTAGATATGTTGTTAAGGGGATTTTGTGGGGGTCAAAAGAGGGTGGACATTCTTGGAGGGAGGAAGTTAGGATGGATTATGGTGGGGTGGGAACCGCGCCCGGAGCCTGAGCCACCACCGTGGTTAGATGCCCACCCAGACCCTCCCCTAGACTTTGTGCTGGTGCGTCCGGAGTTCGCACCTTGTGGGGGGGGTACTGTCACGTTCCTGACCTATTTATGTTAGTTTTTGTGTGTTAGTTGGTCAGGACGTGAGGTTGGGTGGGCATTCTATGTTATCTGTTTCTATGTTGGTTTTGGTTTGCCTGGTATGGCTCTTGATTAGAGGCAGGTGGTTTGCGTTTGCCTCTAATTAAGAGTCATATTTAGGTAGGGCATTCTCACTGTTTGTTTGTGGGTGATTGTCTCCTGTGTCTGTGTCAATGTTTGCACCATACGGGACTGTTTACGGTTTGTTCATTTCATGTAGTCTGTTCCTGTTCATTTCGTTCTTCACGTTGTATGTAAGTTCGTCGTTCAGGTCGGTCTACTTTCGTTTTGTTATTTTGTATCATTTTCAAGTATAGTTCGTTTTGTCTTGTTAAATAAATTCATCATGTCATTTCAACGCGCTGCACCTTGGTTCAATCCCTGCTCCTCCTCTTCGGATGAAGAGGAGGAGGACCGCCGTTACAGCAGCTTAAACAACCCAAGCCAAGGACAAAACGCCTTAAATCTACAGTTTTATATAGAGCCATAGCTGAATGGAACTCTTTACCAATACATATTTCTCAGGCAAAAGTAAATCCACCTTCAAGAAAAAAATAAAAGAACATCTAATGCGATATGACTGGATAGGAAATAGAAAGCATCAACTGAATGTTAAATGTGTTTCCTGTCAGGTATTTTAATTATCTGTATTGTCTACTTGTTGAATGTTTGTGAAGTCTTGATTGTGGTTGTTTGTAATGTCTTGTTAATTGTTGTTGGATCCCAGGAAGATTAGCTAGCGTTACGGCGTGAGCTAATGGGGATCCTAATAAAAATGACAAAATGACAAAATTACACAATGAGTCGAGCTAACAGAGCTGACCAGCCAATGACCTCCTATGATTGAGTGTAGACTAGCCCAGGGGTGCGAAGGTGAACAGCAAGGCACTGAAGTGAAGAACCACCTGTCTGGCTGGCTCCCGTCTCTCCACTGGGATTTTCTGCCTCTGACCCTATTATGGGGGCTGAGTCACTGGCTTGCTTGCGTTCTCCCATGCCGTCTCTAGGAGGGGTGCATCACGTAGTGCCAAGCTTCCCCTCATGCTCGTGCGGTGGAGGAAATCTTCATGGGCTATATTCAGCCTTGTCTCAGGGTAGAAAGTTAGTGGTCAAGTGGATATCCCTTTCGTGGTGTGGAAGCTTTGCTTTGGCAAAGTAGGTGGGGTTATATCCTGCCTGGTTGGCCCTGTCCAGGGTTACTTTGGACAAGGCCAAAGTGTCCCCTGACCCCCGTCTCAGTCTTCAGTATCTATGCTGCAATAGTCTTTGTGCCGGGGGGCTAGGGTCAGTCTGGCCTATCTAGTGTAATCTTCCTGTATTACTTGGTGTTCTGTGTGATCTTAGGTATGCTCCCTCTAATTCACCCATCTCTCTCTCTCTCCCCCCTTCCGGAGGACCGGAGCCCTAGAACCATGCCTCAGGACTACCTGGCCTGACGACTTCTGGCTGTCCCCGTCCCGTCCACCTGGTCGTGCTGATGATCCAGTTTCTGCTGTTCTGCCTGCGGCTATGGAACCCTGACCCGTTCACCGGATGGGCTATCTTGTCCCAGACCTGTTGTTTCAGCCCTATCTCTCCCTCTCCAACCAAGGTGCATGAAGGAGAAAACGGAAGTAGAGAGGAGATTGAGAAACTCTTGGAGGACAATGGAAGTAAATAAAAAAGCGTATTTATTGTTACAAGTAAAATGTATTTGGTCTATTTCAGGCCTTCCAGTAATCCTCCCACAGAGTAATACTCTGTACCTGACTAGGAGAAGGCACGGGAACATTAATAAAACAAGATAGCTAATCCTGTTCTGGTTGATTGGGTTTCTTGGGAAAGTCTGGGGAGAAACTCTGTCTAGAAGTCCATTAGGCTGGGATTCTGAACAAGCACTTTGTGACAACTACTGATGTAAAAAGGGCTTTATAAATACATCTGATTGGAGACATTTTCATGTTTTAGAATTTGTTTTTTTAATGTTTTATCCCGGGCTGAAGAAACAGGTGCAAGGTTTACAGCTGGAGGAAGTATGTAGTAAATCTGTGCCAAAGCTAAGTTTGGAGGCCATTCTTTCACTGCTCTGATGGAGCTTGTCAGAAAAAACAAAGCTTGTTTGACGTTTCATAAACGAATATCTCTCCTTTCTTTCTAATCTGACATTCTCCCTGACAATTAATGAAGAAGAGAATACTTCCTATTCTTGAAAAGTTCAGACTGAACATTATTCCTTCTGTGTATCTGTCTAGCTGCCACTGCCTTTTGAGTCAACATGACTGTGCAAACTGCACAAAATGACCTAAGTGTGTTTTGATTGTCTATAAGTGGGGATGAACTATACCTTTAATTGTCTGATGAAAGTTTAATGAAACTACTTGCTTCATTTCACTGTTAAAGTGAAACCAAGCCAGGATTATCTGTTCAAATTGCAGGACAAATGCTGATAGTACATGAATATGATCATGATTTATAGTAAAAAAAACAATAATTTACATGCAGTTTTGCAAAAATGAACCAGACCGTTATTTATTTATTTTTACAACATCTTGTATAGTACTTTCAATCATGATCACGTTTTAGAGCCGCAAACAGTGAACAGCCATTGACTTTCTTTACATATACAGATGTATCTCACCAGTGGTAAAAATGTTATTCTGGTATACATTGAGTGCTTTCTTTCATTCTATTTGTATCTTTGCAAGAAATAGAACATGTGCCAAAATCCACATGAGGAATGGATGACCCAGGGTTGAGATTGCTGTATAGAGATTGGTCAGATAGCAACTGGATGGCCTTCCATGTGAGTTTATTAATCTGCCAGGGAGGCTCACTGTGACTCTGAGACTCCACACAGTCAAGTATACCACAGCCAATATGAGCCCCACAAACCAGGGCTGGATAATCTAATCTGGAATAATGAAAAAATTTATCATATCCAATGGTAGAGGCTATAACGGTAGCCTACAATATGGCTGTGGCTCTCTGTCTCTGTCTGTGTAAGTGGATTCTTCTCTTCCTAGTGTGACGAGCTATCGGACAGATCCCCCTGGGTGTGTGTGTGGTTTTACGCACTGTCTGTACTCCTCTTTGTAATAACCCTGAGCCCTCCTTCGGACGTCAGCTCCCTCTGCCCGCACACACATGCACGCATACATGCGCACACACATGCACGCATACATGCGCACACACACACACACACACACACACACACACACACACACACACACACACACACACACACACACACACACACACACACACACACACACACACACACACACACACACACACACGTGCACACACAGACGTGCACACACACACACGTGCACACACACATACAGTGAGACACACACATTCTTGCAAAATAACCTTGTGGGGACATACAATTCAGACCCATTCAAAATCCTATTTTCCCTAACCCTAACCCTGACCTTAACCCTAACTCTATCCTTAACCTAAAAACCTAACCTTAACCCTAAACCTAACCCTAGCTCCTAACCCTAAACCTAACCCTAGCTCCTAACCCTAACCCTAAAACTAACCCTAGCTCCTAACACTAATTCTAACCTTAACCCTAAACCCCCTAGAAATAGCATTTGACCTCGTGGGGACAAACAAAATGATTGTTACACACACACAAACACTACCTGAGGCCAACTGTGCGTGTGTGTGTTTGTAAAGTATTCGGAAAGTATTCAGACCCTTTGACTTTTTCCACATTTTGTTATGTTACAGCCTTATTTACATAAGTACCCTTTGCTATGAGACTTCGAAATTGAGCTCTGAATGTCCTTGAGTGGCCCAACCAGAGCCCGGATTTGAAACTGATCGAACATCTCAGGAGAGACCTGAAAATAGCTGTGCCGCAACACTCCCCATCCAAACTGACACGGCTTCAGAGGATTTGCAGAGAAGAATGGGAGAAACTCCCCAAATACAGGTGTGCCAAGCTTGTAGCGTCATACCTAAGAAGACTTGAGGCTGTAATCACTGCCAAAGGTGCTTCAACAAAGTACTGAGTAAAGGGTCTGAATTTTATTTTTTTTAAATAAAAACCTGTTTTTACTTTGTCATTATGGGGGTATTGTGTGTAGGGAATTTTTTAAAAATTATAAGGGAATAAAAAATTGAAAAAAATATTTTAGAATATAGCTGTAACGTAACAAAATGTGGAATAAGTCAAGGGGTCTGAATACTTTCCAAAGGCACTGTATGTATGGTATGTAATGGTATGCGTATATTACACAGAACATTCCTTGGGGATCCGTATTTCAATCAGAACAATTTAGTCTACCTCTCTCTACACACAACTCTTTGAGCTGTAATGAAAAATGGATAGGTTTGCTTAGGAAGTCAATATCCAGCCTTGATGTAGAGTAGGGATATCAGGGAACACATTCATTCGGTTGAATAGATGGACATGTGTTTTGAGTCGAAGATCCCCTGCTAGTTCTGTATGTGTTAAGGCATGCCACATTTACGTGGGCTATAGCCTACACCGAGGGTGTCAAACTCATTTTACCCAGGGGGCCTCATTCGGTCTTCAACGAAGTACGGAGGGCCTTACTGTCTAGTTTTCATTCGTTGGTCATTAGCGAGCTGGACACAGTCAATAAAATGCATGAATGTAGGTCCAGTATAATTTCTAACCCAGTTTAGATTCGGTTTTAGTCATTTTATAATATATTGACTTTGTTCCCCTATCTCCAATTCTTTTTAAACATAAAACAAAAAAACTCAAACCACCTGCTGCCCGTATATTTGACACCTCTGGCCTATACCCTCCAACCATTTCATTCACGAGGGATTGTGGAGCCTCTGCTATCTCACCCCTATTCATAAGGCATGTTGTGTAGTATGTTGTCAGGTTGGTAACTGTTATGGTAATGAGCTGTGTCTCTTTTCATGTACTATTCATAAGGCATGTTGTGTAGTATGTTGTCAGGTTGGTAACTGTTATGGTCATGAGCTGTGGCCTTTGTCATGTACTTGTCGTACTACATTCAAAAGCTGCAATTAAAAACAAATGTGGTCCAAGGTTAACAAAGAAATGTGACAATTCACAGATAGTGTTACATCTGCCCCTGCCACGCCCTCTACTTCTCATCCGGTGTCCCCCTAACTTGTTGCCACTCCCCCAGTGCTCTCTCTCTCTCTCTCTCTCTCTCTCTCTCTCTCTCTCTGTGTGGGTGTATCTGATTGTGAGTTGAGACAGGTGTGCTAGAGTCAGAGCAAATCCCCACCAGCTGCAACCTGTTCCATAATCAAGACCTCTACAAATACTCAGCCCTGCCACTTCCACGTTGCCAGATTGTAGCCTCTGCTCAGTCAGTCTGCATTGCTAGCCGTTTGTCCCTGCATAGGTCTTATTATCCTGTGGTGCCTGTTTTCCTTAGCCTGATGCTGCTTTTCGCACTGCTACAATTCTGTCCGCTCTGACTCTGGTCCCTCGTCTCATCAGTCCTGCTCCCCTGCGCTGGATCCCCGCTCTACTGTTTCCTTGGATTCCGCTCCGGACCTGCTTATCCTGCCCCTGCTCCCCTTGCCCCAGCCGCAGCCTCAGTTCCTATTTCCCTGCTACCCGCCCGAGCTCCCCCTGGCCTGCACCCCGTCTCCCCCCGCCCCCACTTTTCAATAAATACCTTGGTTACCTTATCCCTGTCTCCTCGTCTGAGTCTGCACTTGGGTTCACCTGCTCCACCCCGCGTAACAGATACACTCCTTTAAATTAGTGAATTTACATAGACAATGAACCAATGTAAAATAAAATACCACTGGTTGAATTTTAGCATTGGCAGAACAATGATCTTTTCCTTCATCCTCGCCTGAAGGTGGGGTTGTATATGATGCCACAGTACGGGATTGTCCTCTTTAATGATTGAAAGTCAAAATTGATGGACACTTTTTCTAGTCAGAGGTCAAAAGGTGATGGTGAAGTCACTTACATAAAGTGCATGCAGGCATGACTATAAGTGGCTTTGAATAAAAGCGTCTACTAAATGGTATATATTACACTTATGTTATTATATTACAAAGGACAAGGAAAATGCAGGGCTGCCTCACTCCTAAGATATTCTACGGTCTCCACCAGGCTAGTTAAATCTGCTTTTAGGTTTAATGCACTCTATGGCTGGAACAAAATTCCAAATACATTTGATCTTCATGTTCTGATAACGTACGGACAATTTAAAGTAATAATTGGGGACTTATTTTTGGACAATGTAACTGTTTTTCTGGGTAATTTGTTATGTTTTTGTGCTTCCCATGATTGTGTTTTGGTATTAATGTGTGTAGGTGTATATACAGTTGAGGTCGGAAGTTTACATACACCTTAGCCAAATACATTTAAACTCAGTTTTTCACAATTTCTGACATTTAATCCTTTTAAAACTAAAACATCCCTGTTTTAGGTCAGTTAGTTTTCTATAGGATTGAGGTCAGGGCTTTGTGATGGCCACTCCAATACCTTGACTTTGTTGTCCTTAAGCCATTTTGCCACAACTTTGGAAGTATGCTTGGGGTCATTGTCCATTTAGAAGACCCATTTTTGACCCAAGCTTTAACTTCCTGACTGATGTCTTGAGATGGTGCTTCAATATAACCACTTAATTTTCCTGCCTCGTGATGCCATCTATTTTGTGAAGTGCACCAGTCCTTCCTGCAGCAAAGCACCCCCACAACATGATGCTGCCACCCCCGTGCTTCACGGTTGTGATGATGTTCTTCGGCTTGCAAATGCCCCCCTTTTCCCCACAAACATAACGATGGTCATTATGGGCAAACAGTTCTATTTTTGTTTCATCAGACCAGAGGACACTTCTCCAAAAAGTATAATCTTTGTCCCCATGTGCAGTTGCAAACCGTAGTCTGGCTTTTTTATGGTGGTTTTGGAGCAGTGGCTTCATCCTTGCTGAGCGGCCTTTCAGGTTATGGCGATATAGGACTGGTTTTACTGTGGATATACATACTTTTGTACCTGTTTCCTCCAGCATCTTCACAAGGTCCTTTGCTGTTGTTCTGGGAATGATTTGCACTTTTCGCACCAAAGTACGTTCATCTAGGGGAAGAAGGCGTCTCCTTCCTGAGCGGTATGACGACTGCGTGGTCCCATGGTGCTTATACTTGCGTACTATTGTTTGTATAGATGAACGTGGCACCTTCAGGCGTTTGGAAATTGCTCCCAAGGATGAATCAGACTTGTGGAGGTCTACAATTTTTTTTCTGAGGTCTTGGCTGATTTCTTTTGATTTTCCCATGATGTCAAGCAAAGAGGCACTGAGTTTGAAGGTAGGCCTTGAAATATATTTACAGGTTCACCTCTAATTGACTCAAATTATGTCAATTAGCCTATCAGAAGCTTTTAAAAACCATGACATCATTTTCTGGAATTTTCCAAGATGTTTTAAAGGCACAGTCAACTTAGTGTATGTAAACTTCTGGAATTTTGATACAGTGAATAATAAGTGATATATTCTGTCTGTAAACAATTGTTGGAAAAAGTACTTGTGTCGTGCACAAAGTAGATGTCCTAACCGACTTTCCAAAAATATAGTTTGTTAACAAGAAATTTGTGGAGTGGTTGGAGAACGAATTTTAATGACTCCAACCTAAGTGTACGTAAACTTCTGACTTCAACTGTATTGGGCATATTGTATATATTTATGTCGTATCATTTGAAAAAGAGACCTAGGTCTCAATATGTCTTCCCTGTTAAAATAAATTATATATATATAATGTCCACGGGCTGTTCCCACTTGTCACAAACTGTTTAAACCAACGTTGATTCAACAAAAAAATCTACGTGAAGACTTTGAACCGACGTGAAAACTGATTTTATTCAGTTTCCACAGAAAGGAATTTGTGCACTGTTGTCTTTTTCTACCCAACTTTGAAACAAAATCCAATAAGATGGTTCATTTATTTGTTGAATTCATGTTATTTGACAACTCAATCAAATATAAATCAAAACTAGATGTTGAACTGACCTCTTAGCCCAGTGGGTTTCTAGCAAACTGACTGATAGCTAGAAACCAGAAAATGAACTGCAATCTATTTGATCCTTATGATTTTCACAGCTGAAGTGGAGGGACAATAGAGGAGAGAATATGGGGAAGGCAGAAATTGGGGAGTTGGTTGGTTTTGTGTGTGTTGGTGTGCACACACACACACACGCACACACACACACGCATGCATGCACAGACACACACATGCACACACACGCACTACCTGAGGGACAGATCGCCACCCCCACGCTCCCCTGCGTCCAACAGTATGGGTTTAATGAGGGTTCTGCCGTGTGTGTGTGTGTGTGTGTGTGTGTGTGTGTGTGTGTGTGTGTGTGTGTGTGTGTGTGTGTGTGTGTGTGTGTGTGTGTGCGTGCGTGCGTGCGTGCGTGCGTGCGTGTGTGTGTTTGTGTACACAAGGAAAGCATCTCATTACTATTCCACACAGAACGTTCCTTGGGGATCCCTCTCCTAATAAGAACAATTTATCCTACCTCTCACTCCAATCTACTCTTAGAGAAGTAAAGAAAAATGGATAGGTTGGCTTAGCACGTCAATATCCATCCTAGAGGTAGAGTATACGGAACTGAGAATACACATTCATTAGGTTGAATAGAGGGACATGTGTTTAGAGTTGAAGATCCCCTGCTAGTTCTGTATGTGTTAAGGCATGCCACATTTACGTGGGCTATAGCCTACACCAGGGGTGTCAAACTCATTTTACCCAGGGGGCCTCATTCGGTCTTCAACGAAGTACGGAGGGCCTCACTGAAATATATTTATTCGCTGTCAATATTTGAAAAAAATAGTCCTGTATCTATCATGTTTTAAACATTCTATTCTCCCTGAGTGTCTAGTTAAAATTTCGGTGATCATTAGCGAGCTGGACACAGACATTAAAATGTTTGAATGTAGGTCCAGTATGATTTCTAGACAGTTTAGATTGGGTTTTAGTCATTTTAAAGTATATTGACATTGTTTTAAATTAATGAACCCATGTATATTGAACCAAAGTATATTGACATGTATTTAAATTAATGAACCCATGTTAAAAAATACAACTGGTTGAATTATAGTACTTGCCACAGTTAATGGCCTGTTTTCACACGTTCATCCCCACATAATTCACTCAGAGGTCATGCCTTCAATTATAGATTTTCTGCATTATACACCTTGCCATTTTAGCATTGGAAGAACAATATATTTTCCTTCATCCTCGCCTGAAGGTGGAGTTGTATATGATGCCACAGTACGGGATTGTCCTCTTTAATGATTGAAAGTCAAAATTGATGGACACGTTTTCTAGTCAGAGGTCAAAAGGTGATGGTGAAGTCACTTACAAAAAATGCATGCAGGCATGACTATAAGTGGCTTTGAATAAAAGCGTCTACTAAATGGTATATATTATATTATTATGTTACATTATGGTATTACATCATTATATTACAAAGGACAAAGAAAAGGCAGGGCTGCCTCACTCCTAAGATGTGACATTATTCCCAAAGTAGAAGTAATTGCTGCAAAGAAACTAGAATGTCTGACCATTTGTCAATAGCAAACCAATATCCACAGGCTGTTCCTACTGGTCACAAACTGGTTGAATCAATGATGTTTCCGCGTCATTTCAACAACAACAAAATCTATGTGAAGACTTTGAACCGACGTAAAAACTGATTTTATTCGCAAAAACTGCAATCTATTTGATCCTTATGATTTTCACAACTGAAGTGGAGGGACAATAGAGGAGAGAATATGGGGCTAGCAGAAATTGAGGAGTTGGTTGGTTGGTTTTGTGTGTGTCGGTGTACACACATGCACACATACACACACACACACACACACTACCTGAGGGACAGATCGCCACCCCCACGCTCCGCTGGGTCCGACAGTATGGGTTTAATGAGGGTTCTGCCATCTGCGTGTGTGCGTGTGTGTGTGTGTGTGTGTGTTTGTTTGTATGTTAGTGACGTGTGTATATACGCATCGAATGCATCTCATCACCATTCCACACAGAACATGCCTTGGGGATCCCTCTCCAAATAAGAACAATTTAGTCTACCTCTCACTCCAATCTACTCTTGGAGAAGTAAAGAAAAATGGATAGGTTGGCTTAGCAAGTCAATATCCATCCTAGAGGTAGAGTATACGGAACTGAGACTACACATTCATTAGGTTGAATAGAGGGACATGTGTTTTGAGTTGAAGATCCCCTGCTAGTTCTGTATGTGTTAATAGCTTTTCATGTTCAAAACTGTGCGCTCTCCTCAAACAATAGCATGGTATTATTTCACTGTAATAGCTACTGTAAATTGGACAGTGCAGTTAGATTAACAAGAATTTAAGCTTCCTGCCAATATCAGATATGTCTACGTCCTGGGAACTTTTCTTGTTACTTACAACCTCATGCTAATCGCATTAGCCTACGTTAGCTCAACCATCCCGCAGGGGACCCACCAATCCTGAAGAAGTTTTAATCAGAGAGGCAACAAAGAGACCAAAGATAACGCTGAAGGAGCTGCTCCACAGCGGAGATTGGAGTATCTGTCCAAAGGACCACATTAAGCCGTACACTCCACAGAGCTGGGCTTTACGGAAAGAGTGGCCAGAAAAAAAGCATTGCTTAAATAAAAAAATAAGTAAACACGATTGGTGTTCGCCAAAAGGCATGTGGGAGACTCCCCAAACATATGGAAGAAGGTACTCTGGTCAGATGAGACTAAAATTGAGCTTTTTGTCCATCAAGGATGGGTTTGGCTTGCGCAAACCCAACACCTCTAATCACCCCGGAACACCATCCCCACAGTGAAGCATGGTGGTGGCAGCATCATGCTGTGGGGATGTTTTTAATTGGCAGGGCCTGGAAAACTGGTAAGAATTGAAGGAATGATGGATGGTGGTAAATACAGGGGAATTCTTGAGGGGAACCTGATTCAGTCTTCCATAGATTTGAGAGTGGGACAGAGGTTCACCTTCCAGCAGGACAATGATTCTAAGCATACTACTAAAAGAACACTTGAGTGGTTTAAGGGGAAACATTGAAATGTCTTGGAATGGCCTCGTCAAAGTCCAGACGTCAATCCAATTGAGAATCTGTGGGATGGCTTAAAGATTGCTGTACACAAGCGGAACCCATCCAACTTGAAGGAGATGGAGCAGTTTTGCCTAAAAGAATGGGCAAAAATCCCAGTGGCTAGATGTGCCAAGCTTATAGCGACATACCCCAAGAGACTTGCAGCTGTAATTGCTGCAAAGGTGGCTCTACAAAGTATTGACTTTATAGTGAATAGTTATGCACGCTCAAGTTTTCAGTTTTTTAATTTTTAATTCAAGCCGGGTTGTACTGGCCTCGGTGACATAATGGTAGCTACCGTGCAGATCTTCAGCACAGGGACAAAGTGGTGCCATGAGTCTCCAGAAATAAACAATTGTTGATAACATAACAATAAAGACCTTACGTCATCCCTAGACAACTGACTGGTAGCTAAAGGCATAACGTATTTCAGCCACCTACAAGCAGTTATTTTTTTGATGATCTCGGGATGAAGAGGTAATATTCTACCTCTCGAACGTTCTGTTTGCTTTAATTGACACCTCTCCTGCACCCCTCTCAGTGTGGTTGCCAGACAAACACAGAACACTTGACAGGAAAAGACAACACTTAATTACATGACCACTGAGTGCTGCCTGGTAAAGATGTTCTGTGTCTACAGTAGGTGTGGTTTGTTATTTATTATAGCAATAACTTCCGCAGGTTTCACTGCTTGAGTAATTCAGTTGCTCCAGTGGGATTTTAACCAGTAGCAGAATAGACACAAATCCATGTCCCAATCTCAAGACAAGAAAATCAAAGATGTCAAAACCGTTAATTTGTTTGTTTTGCAGGGTTTTAATAAAGAAAACCGAGATGATTTTTATTGAAACATGAAAATAGCCATTATGTGTCTCCATTGGACAGTTTGGCTGCTAAGAGCGAGATGAGTGCACTTTATTAATTTTTTTCTTATTTATTAATACAGAAAATAGAGACTGCTTGGATTGAGACACTGCTGAGGGAGATGGTAGCCCTAGTGGGACAGAGGGAATTCAGAAGAGGAGGGAGTCGGAAGACTAGATTAAATGAGGTGTAGCCTCCTCTTGTCTCCCACCCCCTACCACACACACACAGATGCACACTGATGATATGACACAATACCCATAAACTTGTGATGCCCTATTGCGTTCCCTGCATGCCCGCATTGAGACAAGAGTTAGTGGGTTGGCTCGTGTACGGAGGTAGACGTAACGTAACGTCAGCGTCTTCATGATGTTGATAGGGTTTTGGCGCTGCAATGCTCCATTCCGTCACACTGCTCAAATTCTTCCTGCAGGGGAAATCACTGGCTCCCTCCCACAGAGCCCGCAGGCTGCCCCGATGCCAAGCTCATTAAATAGATGGCTATGACTCATAACTCTCTTTCTCTTTCACTCTGTCCCTCTCTCTTTCACTGTCAGATTTCACTCTGTATTTGTCTTTCTATTTCCCTCTATATCTCTTCAGGTAGTTGGTGAGGTAGTGCCCTCACTGTCTTGAAATACGTTCTATAGCACAATATTCTCATAGAATGGAGGAGCAATTTGCATGGTTAAACTGTAGTCAGGTCAGCTAGATGCGTGGATGGGTAGTGTGGAATGGACCACTGCAGGCTCAGTGATACATAATCAATGTGTGGTGTGTCACACCCCCACACAGATAGATAGCAGGTCAGACAGATATGACTCTAATTGAAAAAGTTTATTCCCGAAACGCTATATCCAATGATTTTTCACATTTGTGTTTTTTCATCAAAAATGATTGCTTGGGTGTAAAATATGAATTAAAATATTAATTCGTATATTTTAGATTTGAATTCAAATGTCATTTTTTTTAAAGCAAAACTCTATATATTGTTTAGCTGGAATGGAATGTTCATATACTGTATAGTTTGACTCCGATGTGTTGTTGTCTCACCTAGCTATCTTTTTTTATATATATATATTTTTTACCCCCTTTTTCTTCCCAATTTCGTGGTATCCAATTATTAGTAGTTACTGTCTTGTCTCATCGCTACAACTCCCGTACGGGCTCGGGAGAGACGAAGGTCGAGAGCCATGCGTCCTCCGAAACACAACCCAACCAAGCCACACTGCTTCTTAACACAGCGCGCATCCAACTCGGAAGCCAGCCGCACCAATGTGTCGGAGGAAACACAGTGCACCTGGCCACCTTGGCTAGCGCGCACTGCGCCCGGCCCGCCACAGGAGTCACTAGTGCGCGATGAGACAAGGATATCCCTACCGGCCAAACCCCCCTAACCTGGATGACGCTAGGCCAATTGTGCGTCGCCCCATGGACCTCTCGGTCGCGGCCAGCTGCGACAGAGCCTGGGCACGAACCCAGAGACTCTGGTGGCACAGCAGAGACCACTGCGCCACCCAGGAGGCCTCACCTAGCTATCCTAAGATGAAAGCACTAACTGTAAGTCAGACACAGCAGAGACCACTGCTCCACCCAGGAGGCCTCACCTAGCTATCCTAAGATGAAAGCACTAACTGTAAGTCAGACACAGCAGAGACCACTGCTCCACCCAGGAGGCCTCACCTAGCTATCCTAAGATGAAAGCACTAACTGTAAGTCAGACACAGTAGAGACCACTGCTCCACCCAGGAGGCCTCACCTAGCTATCCTAAGATGAAAGCACTAACTGTAAGTCAGACACAGCAGAGACCACTGCGCCACCCAGGAGGCCTCACCTAGCTATCCTAAGATGAAAGCACTAAATGTAAGTCAGACACAGCAGAGACCACTGCTCCACCCAGGAGGCCTCACCTAGCTATCCTAAGATGAAAGCACTAACTGTAAGTCAGACACAGCAGAGACCACTGCTCCACCCAGGAGGCCTCACCTAGCTATCCTAAGATGAAAGCACTAACTGTAAGTCAGACACAGCAGAGACCACTGCTCCACCCAGGAGGCCTCACCTAGCTATCCTAAGATGAAAGCACTAACTGTAAGTCAGACACAGCAGAGACCACTGCTCCACCCAGGAGGCCTCACCTAGCTATCCTAAGATGAAAGCACTAAATGTAAGTCAGACACAGCAGAGACCACTGCTCCACCCAGGAGGCCTCACCTAGCTATCCTAAGATGAAAGCACTAACTGTAAGTCAGACACAGCAGAGACCACTGCTCCACCCAGGAGGCCTCACCTAGCTATCCTAAGATGAAAGCACTAACTGTAAGTCAGACACAGCAGAGACCACTGCTCCACCCAGGAGGCCTCACCTAGCTATCCTAAGATGAAAGCACTAACTGTAAGTCAGACACAGCAGAGACCACTGCTCCACCCAGGAGGCCTCACCTAGCTATCCTAAGATGAAAGCACTAACTGTAAGTCAGACACAGCAGAGACCACTGCTCCACCCAGGAGGCCTCACCTAGCTATCCTAAGATGAAAGCACTAAATGTAAGTCGCTCTGGATAACAATCATCTGCTAAATTAATAAAATGTCAAATATAAATGTTTTACATACAGATCTCATATTACTGACATTAATTATTTAATATATATATATATATATTGATGTCACAAATGTATCATTTGTACAGTTCTTTATAAAGTTAGTTACAGTAGAAGTTTGCATACACTTAGGTTGGAGTCATTAAAACAAATTTTTCAACCACTCCACAATTTTTTTGTTAACAAACTATAGTTTGGCAAGTCGGTTAGGACATCTGCTTTGTGCATGACACAAGTAATTTTTCCAGCAATTGTTTACAGACAGATTATTTCACTTATGATTCACTGTATCACAATTCCAGTGTGTCAGAAGTGTACATGTGCCTTTAAACAGCTTGGAAAATTCCAGAAAATTATGTAATGGCTTTAGAAGCTCCTGATAGGCTAATTGACATCATTTTAGTCAATTGGAGGTGTACCTGTGGATGTATTTCAAGGCCTACCTTCAAACTCAGTGCCTCTTTGCTTGACAACAGTGGGAAAATCAAAAGAAATCAGCCAAGACCTCAGGAAAAAAAATTGTAGACCTCCACAAGTCTGGTTCATCCTTAGGAGCAATTTGCAAACACCTGAAGGTACCACGTTCATCTGTACTAACAATAGTATGCAAGTATAAACACCATGGGACCACGCAGTCGTCATACCGCTCAGGAAGGAGACGCGTTCTGTCTCCTAGAGATAAACATACTTTGGTGCAAAAAGTGCAAATCAATCCCAGAACAACAGCAAAGGACCTTCTGAAGATGCTGGAGGAGACAGGTACAAAAGTATCTATATCCACAGTAAAACGAGTCCTATATCGCCATAACCTGAAAGGCTGCTCAGCAAGGAAGAAGCCACTGCTCCAAAACCGCCATAAAAACGGCAGACTACGGTTTGCAACTGCACATGGAGAAATGTCCTCTGGTCTGATGAAACAAAAATAGAACTGTTTGGCCATAATGACCATCGTTTTGTTTGGAGGAAACGGGGGACGCTTGCAAGCCGAAGAACACCATCCCAACCGTGATGCACGGGGGTGGCAGCATCATGTTGTGGTGGTGCTTCGCTGCAGGAGGGACTGGTGCACTTCACAAAATAGATGCCATCATGAGGATGGAAAAGTATGTGGATATATTGAAGCAGCATCTCAAGACATCAGTCAGGAAGTTAAAGCTTGGTCGCAAATGGGTCTTCCAAATGGACAATGACCCCAAGCATACTTCCAAAGTTGTTGCACAATGGCTTAAGTACAACAAAGTGAAGGTAATGGAGTGGCCATCACAAAGCCCTGACCTCAATCCTATAGAAATTTGTGGGCAGAACTGAAAAAGCATGTGTGAGCAAAGAGGCCTATTAACCTGACTCAGTTACACCAGCTCTGTCAGGAGGAATGGGCGAAAATTCACCCAACTTATTGTGGGAAGCTTGTGGAAGGCTACCCAAAACGTTTGACCCAAGTTAAACAATTTAAAGGCAATGCTACCAAATACTAATTGAGTGTATGTAAACTTCTGACCCCCTGGGAATGTAATGAACGAAATAAAAGCTGAAATAAATAATTATTCTGACATTTCACATCCTTAAAATAAAGTGGTGATCCTAACTGACCTAATACAGGGAATTTTTACTAGGAATAAATGTCAGGAATTGTGAAAAATATTTGACTAAAGTGTATGTAAACTTCAGACTTCAACTGTAGTAGTCTGATAATACTGTGGTATTAGAGTAGGCAGGAAGCAGAAGGTGAACATTTCCTCTCGCAATGACGTCATCGTCTTCAGCTTATTATTTTACACATTCTCTCTATATGACATTTTAAGGTTAGATGAAATGATGAAAATGATGAAAATGTCACCCAGAGAGGGTAAAATGTCTATGTTATATTGCTGTGTATTGTGTACAGATGGATCAGAGGAGAAATGACTCGCTGTATGCGTCTATTTTCAATGGAGTAAAGTGGTATTTAGACGATTTTAAACTGGGTGGTTCGAGCCCTGAATGCTGATTGTCTGAAAGCCGTGGTATATGAGACCGTATACCACGGGTATGACGAAGCATTTATTTTTACTGTTCTAATTACGTTTGTAACCAGTTTCTAAAAGCAATAAGTCACGTTGCGTTGTGTCGTGCTTAAGAACAGTATATTGGCCGTACACCCTCAGGCTTTATTACTTTAATAACACATTGTAGATGATGAGAGAGAGTGAGGAGAAAGTATATCATAAAGAACAATATATCAATATTACATTTTGCACTTTAAGATGTTTTGTTGTTTTAAGAATGCGTTTCCATTTGTTCTTCTTTGGAGAGGACTGTAATGACACTACTCCAGCTTCAAAATCCCCCTAATGGTCTCCCTACAGAACACGTCAACAGATGTGTGTGTGTACAAGTGCTCTGGTAACTGTGCAGGGACAAACGGGTCCATTTTGGTCCTTTTCTCATGTGGAGAGGCTGAGTCAACGTCCTCCAGTGATTGAAAACAGACATTCACTCTAATGGTCCCTTCACAGGGAGTCTGTCTCATCACACTCACTCTGCCAGGTGGCTGGTGCCATATTGGACGTCTTCATCATGCTACGCTTGGCCTGAGCACAGAAACCAATTAATAGACACACACGTCTAACACAAACTCATGCACACACAAGTTGCGCAGATATACACAAATACACACATACTGTATCATGGAGGCTCACTCACTCACACACACAGACACAGACACAGACACAGACACAGACACACACACACACACACACACACACACACACACACACACACACACACACACACACACACACACACAGCTAACCTTTCCAATGTGGTGAGATGAGAGAGTTCACTTTTTTCAGAGCTCTCTTTATAGAACAGTTCTCATTATCTTCCACAGATAACATGCACCATCTTTCAGACAAGTCTTCAAACATTACACTGACACTCCAGACCTACCATTTAGAGAGTGATTAGTCCAATCCTTTGATGTGAAACTTCAAGACATGTTTTATTCAGAAGCATTGCTGGGTTCTGTTTGTGCTGCGTGTGTGTATGTTTGTGCACATGTGTGTGTGTGTGTGTGTGTGTGTGTGTGTGTGTGTGTGTGTGTGTGTGTGTGTGTGTGTGTGTGTGTGTGTGTGTGTGTGTGTGTGTGTGTGTGTGTGTGTGTGTGTGTGTGTGTGTGTGTGTGTGTGTGTGTGTTAAGCTAGGACCGGAAGCCCCCACCAGAATAGTAAACAACAAAAAAATGTCCCCACAAGGTCAAATGTTATTTCTAAGGTGTTTAGGGTTAAGGTGGTGTCATGGAAATTCTTACACAGGGTCACTCAAAGTCAGCCTTAAATGAATCATTCTTTATTATAAGTGCGCTGGAGAGGATCCATCCAACTCAATGCACCAGGTACACATGTCGATCAGGAGCTCCAACGGGGCAGTCCCGTTAGATCCCATATATACTGGTTACAGACCTGTTACATAGGCATGGTTCATAGTGTTGGTTCCTGCATGTGTCTGGCACCGTCTCCTATCTTAACTTATAGAACATATTCTGGGGGTTCTGCCAGATGGTCCTAAGGAAGAGGTCATGACGGCCCCCCTCATATTTTTACCAGGCACAGGCAGGAACTAACGATTGTTTATGACACCAAAGACAAAATGACATTTTCAAGACTGTTTCTTCACAAAGTCAATATTCCTTTACAGTAGAATTACTGTGTGTCCCCACAAGGTTAGTTAAACAAGACTGTGTGTGTGTGTGTGTGTGTGTGCGTGTGTGTGTGTGTGTGTGTGTGTGTGTGTGTGTGTGTGTGTGTGTGTGTGTGTGTGTGTGTGTGTGTGTGTGTGTGTGTGTGTGTGTGTGTGTGTGTGTGTGTGTGCGTGCTCGTGTGCGCGTGCGTGTGTGTGTGGAATAGTAGTATTCAAGTACTCAGCACTCAAACATAAAGTTGTTGACATGAATTGACAAGAATAAGATGTGGGAATGTACAGGCTCATTAGTGCCCAATTCCCTCTACCAAGCCTCTTGTGGTATCTTCCAACTACATTATAGCTCCCAAGTCTGCCTGTCTGTCTGCATAGACACAGTCGAAGTTCATTGAATCAAGGTGTCTGAAAACATATAGAATCTTAATGACATTGGGTTCTGTCTGGTGAGAACAAATAAAGGAAGCAATCAAATGATATCGCTCTGTAGGTGTCCAAATCATTGAAGTACAGATCATCTTTCTATATTTTGGATGTAAATAAGATTGGCATGTGATTACATGTAATATAGTGATTATTATTACTATTATTAACATCTCCACACCAGTCTAACCACAGAGGGAGAGAGGGGGAGAGAGAGGGGGGCGAGAGAGAGAGAGGGAGAAAGAGAGAGAGGGAGAAAGAGAGAGGGGGGAAGAGAGAGGGAGAAAGAGAGAGAGAGAGGGGGGGAGAGAGAGGGAGAGAGAGAGAGAGGGGAGAGAGAGAGAGGGAGAGAGAGGGAGAGAGAGAGAGAGAGAGAGAGAGAGAGAGAGAGAGAGAGAGAGAGAGAGAGAGAGGGGGGGGGAGAAAGAGAGAGAGAAAGAGAGAGGGAGATAGAGAGGGGGATGGGGGGACAAGGGGGATGGGGGGACGAGAGAGAGAGAGAGAGAGAGAGAGAGAGAGAGAGAGAGAGAGAGAGAGAGAGAGAGTGAGAAAAATATCCTCAGTGTACAACATAAAACACCCAATCATGCATGCACAGCAGAATTAGACCGATACCCACTATTTATCAAAATCCAGAAAAGAGCTGTTAAATTCTACAACCACCTTAAAGGAAGTGATTAACAAATCTTCCATAAGAAAGCCAAAACCTACAGAGAAATATGTACAGACTCAGTGAGCATAGCCTTGATATTGAGAAAGGCCACCGAAGGCAGGCCTGACTCTCAAGAGAAGACAGGCTATGTGCACACTGCCCACTAAATGAGGTGGAAACTGAGCTGCACTTCCTAACCTCCTGCCAAATGTATGACCATATTAGAGCCACATAGATTACACAGAGCCACAAAGAATTTGACCATATTTATTGGGTGAAATACCACGGTGTGCCATCACAGCAGCAAGATTTGTGACCTGTTGCCACAAGAAAAGAGCATTCAGTGAAGAACAAATACAATCCATATTTAAGTTTATTTATTTTCCCTTTTGTATTTTCACATCATTACAACACTGTATATAGACATAATATGACAATTGAAATGTCTTCCCATGCCAATAAAGCCCTTAAATTGAAATGTAATTGAGAGAGAGAGAGAGATAGAGAGAGAGAGAGAGAGAGAGAGAGAGAGAGAGAGAGATTTATAAAATGACTAATCACTCTCTAAATGGTAGGTCTGGAGTGTCAGTGTAATGTTTGGAGACTTGTTTGAAAGATGGTGCATGTTATCTGTGGAAGATAATGAGGACTGTTCTAGAAAGAGAGCTCTGAAAAAAGTGAACTCCCTCACCGCACCATATTGGAAAGGTTAGCTGTGTGTGTGTGTGTATGTGTGTGTGTGTGTGTGTGTGTGTGTGTGTGTGTGTGTGTGTGTGTGTGTGTGTGTGTGTGTGTCTGTGTGTGTGTGTGTGTGTGTGTGTGTGTGTGTGTGTGTGAGAGAGACAAAGAGCGAGAGTGTGAAATCTGTGGTACCTGAGGCAAGAAAGTGTGTGTGTGCATACGTTCCTGTGAGTGTGTTTGTGTGACAGGCTGGCCAATACCTTGTCATCTAAAAGGCTTAAAAGAGAAATATAAATAAATAGTTATAAAAGTACTTCATTTATTTAAAAAAAGTAAAAACACTTGGCTGGAGTCAAAAACAACTGGCTTTCCTTCACAATGTCCTCCCACTTCTTAAGTCTCACAATGTCCTCCCCTTCTCCAGTCTCACAATGTCCTCCCACTTCTTAAGTCTCACAATGTCCTCCCACTTCTTAAGTATCACAATCTCCTCTCCTTTCTCCAGTCTCACAATATCCTTCCCTTTCTCCAGTCTCACAATGTCCTCTCCCTTGTCCAGTCTCACAATGTTCTCCCCCTTCTCCAGTCTCACAATATCCTTCCCTTTCTCCAGTCTCACAATATCCTTCCCTTTCTCCAGTCTCACAATATCCTTCCCTTTCTCCAGTCTCACAATGTCCTCTCCCTTCTCCAGTCTCACAATGTCCTCTCCCTTCTCCAGTCTCACAATCTCCTCTCCCTTCTCCAGTCTCACAATATCCTTCCTTTTCTCCAGTCTCACAATGTCCTCTCCCTTCTCCAGTCTCACAATGTCCTCTCCCTTCTCCAGTCTCACAATGTTCTCTCCCTTCTCCAGTCTCACAATATCCTCTCCTTTCTCCAGTCTCACAATGTCCTCTCCCTTCTCCAGTCTCACAATGTTCTCTCCCTTCTCCAGTCTCACAATATCCTCTCCTTTCTCCAGTCTCACAATATCCTCTCCTTTCTCCAGTCTCACAATATCCTTCTCCAGTCTCACAATGTCCTCCCCGTTCTCCAGTCTCACAATGTCGTCCTTTTTCTCCAGTCTCACAATGTCCTCTCCCTTCTCCAGTCTCACAAAGCTTGAGTCAGTGAGACAAAGGAGGAGACACAACCAACTGCGTAGTTGTCATCGAGCTCACTTGAATTGAATTACTGTTCCACCTTCACCATGCCATAGTCCATACTGAACGAAAAGTCCCACATGACCACTTCCCCTCCAGATTCTGGAATACTGGCAGTGTGGTCAGTGGACTTCTGCTGCTGGTCTGCATCCCCAGGAATGGATTGATCACTGTCTGTTGATTCAGTCTATCCTGGAACCTCAGTCTTGACAAAGAATAGGGAGTAATTCCACTTTTGACACCAATTGTAACAGGCAGGCCGATACCTTGTCATCTAAAAGGCTTACAAGAGGAACTGAGAAATTGTAACGATTCTCGTCAGGTGCAGGAGAAGAGGACCAAAATGCAGCGTGGTAAGTGTTCGTCATATTTTAATAATAACCGAACACGACAAAATACAAAAATAACAAAGTGAAATATAACGAAAACCGAAACAGTCCTGAATGGTAACACAAAAACAGGAAACAAACACCCACAACCAAAATGGGGAAAACAGGCTACCTAAATATGATTCTCAATCAGAGATAACGAACGACAGCTGCCTCTGATTGAGAACCATATCAGGCCAGACATAGAAATACAACAACATAGAAAACAGAACATAGACTACCCACCCCAACTCACCCCCTGACCAACCTAACACAAAGACATGAAAAGAAACTACGGTCAGAACGTGACAGAAATAAATATCTAGAAAACTACTTATAAAACACACATGGCTGGAGGATGAAACAGATGTCTCTCCTTCACAGTGTATGTGGCATAGTAGTCTTCAATTACTCACCACTTAAACATAAAGTTGTTGGCATGAATTGACAAGAAGAACAAGATGTGGGAATGTAAAGGCTAATTGTAATGCCCAATTCCCTCTCCCAAGCCTCTTGTGGTATCTTCCAACTACATTATAGCTCCCAAGTCTGCCTGTCTGTCTGCATAGACACAGTCGAAGTTCATTGAATCAAGGTGTCTGAAAACACATCATATAATCTTTATCACATTTGGTTCTGTCTGCCACTGGTGAGAACAAATAAAGGAGCAATCGATTTAGTCCAAGATTATTGACAAGCGGAGTATTACTGCACCGCTTGATAAAAATATATTTACGACAGTGACATGGAGGGCACCGAGCTAAGATTTTATATCACTCTGTAGGTGTCCAAATCAAAAAGTACAGACAGATCATCTTTCTATAATTTGGATGTAAATGAGATTGGCATGTGATTACATCTGCATTATGAAACTAATATTGTGATTATCTGTACATGTCACTGTCAGGTTATTATTATAAAGGAAGAGAGAGGAGAAGAAGACAGCCTGCTTTAATAATAGGTAAATATGCTAATCAAACTTTCACCAAATGCTCTCATGGTGATTTACATTAATAATAACATCATACCAAAACCACACCTGTTACACATCTACAGCAATTGTCTGTTTTATACCCTCTCCTATTCCAATTGTATAATGATAGAATGCACACCCCATAGCAAACAAACAAACAAACTAACCACACCAATCAACCAACCAACCAACCAACCACACAACTAACCACACTATCCATCCATCCATCCATCCATCCATCCAACCAACCAACCACTAGAACCAACCAAACCAACCAACCAACCAACCAAACTAACCAAACAACCACACTAATCACACCATCAACCAACCAACCACACAACTAACCACACTATCCATCCATCCATCCAACCAACCAACCAACCAACCACACCAACAATCAACACCAACCAACCACAGAGAGAGACCAAATAACAAGAAGGGAATTTACACAATAGCTCTTAGAGACACAGTTCAGTCATTACCCAGAGAGAGAGCAAGAGATAATTGTATTTGAACTCTCAGTGGCAAATAACTAATTTTGATACAGAGAAGAACTGCAGCGGCCTCCCGAGTGACGCAGTGGTCTAAGGCTGTGCCACTAGAGATTCTGTGTTCGAGGCCAGGCTCTATCGCAGCCGGACGCGACCGGGAGACCCATGGGGCGGCGCACAATTGGCCCAGTGTCATCTGGATTAGGGGAGGGTTTGGCTGGCAGGGATGTCCTTGTCCCATCGTGCACTAGCGACTCCTGTGGCGGGCCAGGCGCAGTGCATGCTGACACGGTCACCAGGTGTATAGTGTTTCCTCCGACACATTGGTGCGGCTGGCTTCCGGGTTAACTGGGAATTGTGTCAAGAAGCAGGGTTGGGTTGTGGTTGGGTTGTGTTTCAGAGGACACATGGCTCTTGACCTTCGCCTCTCCCGACTCTGTACGGGAGTTGCAGCGATGAGACAAGACTGTAACTACCAATTGGATACTACAAATTTGGGGAGAAAAAGGGGTAAAAAAGGAAAAGAAAGAAAAGGACTGCAGCATGCCAAAAGCTACTGTTCCAAAAGCTCCCGCTAAGGTCAGACATTGTACATCATTCTTTTTTTTAAAGAAACAAAACATCATCCCTGAACAGGTGAAAGGGGAGATGAGTTGTGCTCTGTCATGACGTTGGCCTGTGGGTAAGGTTTATGACCCCCCCATAAATACCTTTCTCCCCTCTCTCTTGACAATACTGAAGGACTCTTGAATAGCCTTTGTTAAACATAGAGAGTCTAGGAACATCAAACGGTGGGGGGAAAGGAACCATATTTCGGTAATAGACCCAGTTGAAAATATGCGTTGGTACTTAATGAATATGATGTCAGTTCGGTTGTCATCTGAGACTTTATGACTGATGACAGGACAACATAAACTGTATCTGGGAAAGTATACACATTCCAGTTATCAGATTCACATGGAATTGTTGTGCAATTTAAATGTTTGAATATGAAACTATTTGTGAAAATATTAAATGTAATTTTAGCTTCCAAATGAGAGAATTGGGTTTTCATAAGGTTAGAGCTCTGCTCAATCAGTGGCCCGCCCCTATGAAGAGACATGGGTTATAAACTATGAAACACACCCTTCTCTCCCTCCACTATATAAGCCCTTGACGAAAATGTAACCTTCTGTTCCGAGGACGATAGGACGACGGTCCATATGTTAAAAAGGACTAACATGTCAACTACAGAACTAAGCCAACCTCAGCGTGAGCTTTGGTTGTGAATGGTATGAACTTTGAACTCTTATTCACTGAAGAAGTGAGACATCCAAGTCGTTGAGTTAGCAACAGCAGCTGTAAACGTGGGCTAGAAAAGGACGGACGACGTATCCAGTCTAACACACAACGAAGATACTACAACGTATCCAATTTACCACCAGAGACATTCTTCCCGAGGACAGGAAGATCTCTGTTGGGCAACACGACCAGTATCCACAACCAACCTACCGAAGCGCAGCTCAGAGTAAATATTTATTGCATTTTCCTTTTCCAAATTGGCGGTAATTTAGAATGCGTAAGATACTGTATTTACGATAGCACAGCTTCTCCCTTTGTTCCTCAGTCTTCCGGCTCTTTCACTCAAACCCAACCCCTCCCTTTGTGTAACCAGCCGTCATGTCGGCTCCGTCCACCAGGGACGTTTTCTGTATGACATAATTTGCATTCTGTGTATATGTAATTCTGTGTGATTAGTTAGGTATTTAGTAAATAAATAATTAAACCCAATTTTGTATTGCTGATTCAACTTGTTAGCCAGGGTTCGTGAAGATAACCATGAATTTACAACTTTCAGATATGACTTAAATAAGGTGACGATTAATATTGACTGCTATTGATGTAAAATATTACTAGGTCTTTCAGAGTTCATTCGGAAGATAACAGCTCTATAAACACTCTTTCGTGGTGCCCCGACTTTCTAGTTAATTACATTTACATGATTAGCTCAATCAGGTAATATTAATTACAGGGAAAGGATTTTATAGAATAGCATGTCATATCACTTAATCCGGCATAGCCAATGACACGACAGCTGTGAGGAAGGCAGATAGCTTGCTTTGTTAATAGGTAAACACAGCCATTTGGGAAACAACGATATTGGCTATGGTAGCAACAATGCTTCTTTCTTCTCAACACTTTATGTACCAGGGACTGCCACCTAGAGTTTTCCTATGAGGATAACCTAAGTCATGACTGGCTCTTGAAATTGTATTAAAGAGATGCCAGCTCACTAGCTGATAAACTGGCTGGCTAGCAGCAATCAACATACTGGGGGTTGAGAAACACTGGTGCACAAATTAATTGATTTATTGTGTCCCTTTTTGGGTAATTAGTCTTGAATATTATCTCAAACACCACAGCATCACAAACAATTACAACCACCAACATCACATGTTGATAAACTATAATTTCAGATCATGGGATTTCTGGGATAATGTGGGTCATAGTTTAAGGAACCTATGGCATCTCAGTTCATTAATAATCACAGATAGACAGGCGGAGAACCTATACACAATACATAATTGTGGTGGACAGCTTGGTCTAATGAGACTTTGGCCGGGATTCAATCCGAGGCGTACTGTAAAGCACTGTCGACCATGTTTGCGGAGATCACATTCACGGCAAATGCTGAAATGACCTTCGTTCCATGACCCTTCCACATTCTACTAAGTCCCTACAGTAATTAGGAGGCGGCTGTTGTGAAGGGCCATGGCACCCCAACAGGACTCCAATTGCTTCCTATTACCTTAGCCTATACCCCTTCCCTCCAAACCTGTTCTCACCTCTCCTACCCTTTTCACTCCTCTGTTTTCCCATAAAAGCATCATGCTCCTTCCTACACACTAGTGGTGGTTCATGCTTGGTGATGCCACAGGGCTGCCATTTTCTTTCCTTCCTTTGTGCCTGATATGAGAAAGTGCCTATGTATTATATTGTTAGATATGTACATTATATTGTTAGATATGTAAATACTATATACACATGCTGTCTTAACTTTGCCCTATGTTATACTGTATCTCATTGTATATCCATGTCCCAAGTTTGCTAATGTTTTATAAAAAAAAAAAATGTATTTCACCTTTATTTAACCAGGTAGGCCAGTTGAGACCAAGTTCTAATTTACAACTGCGACCAGGCCAAGATAAAGCAAAGCAGTGTGACAAAAAACAACACAGAGTTACACAAACAGCGCACTGTCCGACCGATCCCTGGATGATCAGAGGAGGGTGACGTGTGAGCCCAATAGATCAGCCGGTCACGGACAGCAGACGGAACGTACAGATGCCCAGCGGGACACTGGAGGGGAGCGGGCTCTGCACGTAACGCCTGCTCAATGTCCGCGTCCAGCTCCCACACTACCCGCGCCACCAGGCAGGAGGCCGGGAGTATGGAGGTAGGATCCATGGGCCGCTCCTCTGTGTCATACAGCCAGGACAGTGCGTCTGCCTTCACATTCTGGGAACCTGGTCTGTAAGAAAGGGTGAAAACAAAATGGGTGAAAAACATGGCCCACCTTGCCTGACGAGGATTCAGTCTCCTCGCTGCCCGGATGTACTTTAGGTTGCGGTGGTCAGTCCAGATGAGAAAAAGGTGTTTAGCCCCCTCAAGCCAATGTCTCCACGTCTTCAACGCCTTGACGACAGCCAACAGCTCCCGGTCCTCCACATCATAGTTTCGCTCTGCTGGGCTGAGCTTCTTCGAGAAGAAGGCACAGGGGCGGTGCTTCGGTGGCGTGCCCGAGCACTGAGAGAGCACGGCTCCTATCCCAGCCTTGGATACCTCCACTGTGAACTCCAAAGAGGGATCCGGATGGGCCAGCACGGGCGCCGACGTAAACAGAGCCCTTAGGTGACCAAAAGCCCTATCCGCCTCAGCCGACCACTGCAACCGAACCGGACCCCCCTTTAGCAGTGAGGTAATGGGAGCCGCTACCTGACCAAAACCCTGGATAAGCCTCCGGTAGTAATTGCAAACCCTAGAAACCGCTGCACCTCCTTTACCGTGGTGGGAGTCGGCTGAGCTTCTTCGACTGATCCCTGATCATCCAGGGATCGGTCGGACAGTGCGCTGTTTGTGTAACTCTGTGTTGTTTTTTGTCACACTGCTTTGCTTTATCTTGGCCTGGTCGCAGTTGTGGGGGTGGTAATTGAGTCGCATTCTTCTTGGAGAAGGCGAGAGCCAAATCGGAATATTTGGGGGGAATGCGCACGGTGGAGACCTGGTCTGGACTTTCCACCGTGGTAGCACCAACGGAAACCCCTAAACACCTCCCCGAGCACTCTCGCGACCACCCTGTGAGAGCCCTCCGTTGCCATGAAACAGTTGGGTCATGACAAGCTAACCAGAGTAGGCCTAGCACCACAGGAAACGCAGGAGAGTCAATGAGGAAGAGACTGATTCTCTCCTTGTGACCCCCTGCATCACCATGCCCAGGAGAGAGGTGGCCTCCCTAATTAATAAGGCGTGAACTGGG
This sequence comes from Salvelinus fontinalis, assembly GCF_029448725.1. Lineage (NCBI taxonomy): Eukaryota > Metazoa > Chordata > Actinopteri > Salmoniformes > Salmonidae > Salvelinus > Salvelinus fontinalis. The sequence continues at coordinate 18,957,992 of NC_074690.1, read as the reverse complement.
AAGGGCATAGCCACTGGAACAATGGGGATCCCTAAACTATGAGCGAATGATCTGTCTATGAAATTCAAAGCCGCGCCTGAATCGACGAGTGCCTTATGCTGGGAATGCGCGGAAAACTCAGGAAAAGTAACATGCAAAAACAGGTGTGCAACAGAGGGCTCTGGGTGAGAAGGGCTCTGGTGCCGGCTCACCTGGGGTGAAGCCAGAGTGTCCTGCCTGCTGCCTCGACCCCCAGAGGAACCAACCCGACACCGACCGGCAGTGTGACCTCTGCGGCCACAGATAGTACACGTGAAAGAACCTCCTCCGGTCTCCCTGAGCGCAGCACCTCCCAGCTCCATGGGTATCGGAGCGTTGGTGCTGGGGGATGGAACCGACAGAACCCAATCTGGACGTCCGCGGGTGGCCAGCAGGTTATCTAGCCGAATGGACAGGTCCACCAGCTGGTCAAAGGTGAGGGTGGTGTTCTTGCAGGCCAACTCACAACGGACGTCCTCATGTAAACTGCAGCGATAGTGGTTGATCAGGGCCCTGTCGTTCCATCCCGCGCCGGCAGCCAGGGTCCAAAAGGCCATTGCGAACTCCTGGGCGCTCCTCGTCTCCTGCCTCAGGTGGAAGAGACGTTCACCTTGAAGTGGTCCAGCGCTGCATCTCCTTCTCCCCACACAGTGTTGGCCCACTCCAGAGCTTTCCCCGAGAGGCACGAGACGAGGGCGGACACCCTCTCAGCCGGGTGAACGGTCGCCAGGTATAAATCCAGCTACAGCAGGAAACCCTGGCAGCGTGCGGCCGTCCCATCGTACTCCCTGGGAAGTGCGAGACAAATCCCATTGGAACCGGGTGCGGAGGGGGTGAGTAGTGGAGACCCCTGTTGTGCTGGTGGGGGCGCTGGAGGGACTCTCTGTCTCTCCCAGCGGTCCATCGTCTGAATGACGCGATCCATGGCGCCGCCGAGATGGTGAAGCATCGCCGCGTGCTCCTGGACGCGCTCCTCGACTCCACTACCAGGGGTACCTGCTCCTGCTGACTCCATAATTTGGGTGTGGAATTCTGTAAACGAGTGCGTAACTGGCTGCAGGGAAGTCAGGCGCAGGAGAGCAGAAATGGGTAGCAAACGGAGCCCTTTATTGAGGCGAACCAAACACGGTAATAAGAAAACTAAACCCACACGGGTTACAATAACCCGGCGCAAACCAGCCTGGAGTACACATATATTTACATATAACAATTCCACACACAGACATGGGGGGAAACAGAGGGTTATATGCAAGAGTAATGAGTAATGAGGGAATGCAAACCAGGTGTGATGGAAAACAAGACAAAACAAATTGAAAATGAAAGGTGGATCGGCGATGGCTAGAAGACCGGTGACGTCGACCACCGAACGCCGCCCGAACAAGGAGAGGGACCGACCTCGGCGGAAGTCGTGACAGGTGCCCGTAGTGATGCCCATAGCACTGAGATGCAGTGCCTTAGACCGCTGCTCCATTCAGGAGCCGAACACATTGTTGACAAACAATGAAAAGACAGATGCTCAGATAGATATTCACACTTGTACATCTGCAGTCCTTCCTGCTCTGATTTCTCTCTCCTATGATGCTATACATACTCTTACGCAGGACTGGTTATCAAGCTGAAACATCTGTTTATGCTTCTCCTCTCGCAAAAAAAAAAATTTGATTTTCGACAACATGTGTGCTATAAACATGTTCAGTATTTACTATTTTGGATTTCCCCTATATGAATACCTTTCACACACCCACATTGTCTATTGGCTGATGACTGAAATTCCTTCACTCCTCTCCAGCCTTCCTCTCTGATCTCCGCTAGCTGAATGGAGACTATGTCGTGTGTGGTCGGGCAGAAATTAACGAGCGAAGGTCCACTGTTGCCCAGAGCCCCATTTATCAAGGTGAAGTTCACTGGCCAACAAATCAGGTCCAGGCAGCATATGTGAGCTCCTGTTGAAGCTCTCCCCTCCATTTATCAGTGCAGAGTAGATGGAGGGTAGTACAGGCTTGTGAGTCCCACATGGCACCCCATTCCCTATATATTGTAGGGCCTTCAGAAAGTATTCACAAATGTTGTTGTGTTACAAAGTTGTGTTCAAATGAATTTAATTGTATTTCTTTTGTCAACAATCTACACAAATTACTCTGTCATGTTTAAGTGGAAGATAATTTTTTTAAAGAAATTAAAACTAATGAAAAAACACATCGTGATTAGATTAGTATTCACCCCCCTGAGCAACAACTTTGGCAGCGTTTAAAGCGATTACAGCTGTGGGTCTTTTTGGGTAAGTCGCTAAGAGCTTTGTACACCTGCATTGTACGATATTTGCCCATTATTCTTTTTTAAATTCTTCAAGGTCTGTCATGTTGGTTGTTGATCATTGCTAGACAGTCATTTTAAAGTCTTGCCATAGATTTTCTAGCAGATTTAAGTCAAAACTGTAATTAGGCCACTCAGGAGCATTCAATGTCGTCTTGGTAAGCAACAGTAGTGTTTATTTGGTCTTGTGTTTTAGGTTATTGTCCTGCTGAAAGGTGCATTTATCTCCCAGTGTCTGTTGGAAGGCAGACTGAACCATGTTTTTCCTCTAGGATTTTGCCTGTGCTTAGCTACATTCCATTAATTTTTATCCTGAAAATGTCCCCAGTCCTAGCACAAGCATAATCATAACATGATGCAGACACGTTGTATTAAGAACAAAAAGTGAATTCCTTTGCCATTACTTTAGTGCCTTTTTGGAATATCCTTCTTTTCACGCTATCATTTAAGTTTGTATTTTGGAGTAACTACAATGTCCATTTAATACATTTTATATTCAGGCTGTCACACAACAAAATGTGGGGAAAAGTCAAGGGGTGTGAAAACTTTCTGAAAGTACTGTAGTGCACTACTTTTGACCAGGGCCCATGGAGCTCTCTGGTCAAGAGTAGTGCACTAGGGAATAGGGTGTCATTTGCGACACTGACATGGTCTTCTCAGTGGCTGGATAAGGGCCTGGCTGGGAGTCACTGCCTTCTGCTCTCTCCACTGAACATGACCTCATCAATAACATTGTTACATCGCTTTACTGTCTACCAGTAATCCTGCAAAGAGAGCACTGTCACTGCCTCACTCTCCAACTAAAGTGCATGAAATGAGGAGCAAACTGAAGGAGAGATATTGAGCAATTCTAGGAGGACAATGGAAGTAAATAAAAAAGCTTCTTTACTGTTACAAGTCAAATGTATTTTGGACTTTTTCAGGCCTTCTAGTAATCCTCCCACAGAGTAATACTCTGTACCTGACTAGGAGAAGGCACAGGAACATTAATAAAACAAGATAGCTAATCCTGTTCTGGTTGATTGGGTTGGTGTCTTTGGAGGCAGTGAGTGGAGTGAGTTCTCTCTCTGTCTTTCTCTCTCTCTCATCCATCCCTCCCTCCCTCCCTCCCTCCCTCCCTCCCTCCCTCCCTCCCTCCCTCTCAATTCAATTAAATTCAATTTAAGGGCTTTATTGGCATGGGAAACGTATGTTTACATTTCCAAAGCAAGTGAAATAGATAATAAACAAACGTGAAATAAACAATAAAAAATTAACAGTAAACATTACACTTATAAAAGTTCCAAAAGAAGAAAGGCATTTCAAATGTCATATTAAGCATATATACAGTGTTGTAATGATGTGAAAATAGTTAAAGTACGAAAGGGAAAATAAATAAACATAAATATAGGTTGTATTTACAATGGTGTTTGTTCATCAATGGTTGCCCTTTTCTTGTGGCAACAGGTCACACATCTTGCTGCTGTGATTGCACACTGTGGTATTTCACCCAATAGATATGGGAGTTTATCAACATGTGATTTGTTTTCGAATTCTTTGTGGGTCTGTGTAATCTGAGGGAAATATGTGTCTCTAATATGGTCATACATTTGGCAGGAGGTTAGGAAATGCAGCTCAGTTTCCACCTCATTTTGTGGGCAGTGTGCACATAGCCTGTCTTCTCTTGAGAGCCAGGTCTGCCTTCGGCTGCCTTTCTCAATAGCAAGGCAATGCTCACTGAGTCTGTACATAGTCAAAGATTTCCTTAACTTTGGGTCAGTCACAGTGGTCAGGTATCCTGCCACTGTGTACTCTCTGTTTAGGGCCAAATAGCATACTAGTTTGCTCTGTTTTTTGGTAATTTTTTTCCAATGTGTCAAGTAATTATCTTTTTGATTTCTCATGATTTGGTTGGGTCTAATTGTGTTGCTGTCCTGGGTCTCTGTGGGGTCTGTTTGTGTTTGTGAACAAAGCCCCAGGACCAGCTTGCTTAGGGGACCCTTCTCCAGGTGTATTTCTCTGTAGGTGATGGCTTTGTTGTGGAATGTTTGGGAATTGCTTCCTTTTAGGTGGTTGTAGAATTTAACGTCTCTTTTCTGGATTTTGATCATTAGCGGGTATCAGCCTAATTCTGCTCTGCATGCATTATTTGGTGTTTTACGTTGTACACAGAGGATATTTTTGAAGAATTCTGCACGCGGAGTCTCAATTTGGTGTTTGCCCGTTTTGTGAATTCTTGGTTGGTGAGCGGACCCCAGACCTAACAAACACAAAGGGCAATGGGTTCTAGAACTGATTCAAGTATTTTTAGCCAGATCCTAATTGGTATGTCAAATGTTATGTTCCTTTTGATGTCTCTCTCTCTTTCTCTCTCTCTGTTCTCCCATTAGATTTAATTGTGAGATGGGTGTAAGTTATTGATGGTTGGTTGTTGTTTGCATTAGTTTTTATGGTCTGTGTCGGTGTATTGACTGACTGTCTGGAAGACTGAATTGGATACTTGGCTCTGATGGGTCATCTTTCTTTGCTGAAACCTGGTTAGGGCTTAGATGGTATTAGCACTTAAAGTGAGTCATTATTTTAAAAGATATGTTTATATTTATTGTCAGTTGTTGTGTTCTTATTCACCTAGAGCATGTCTTGAAATATTTAGCATAATGCCAATATGAATGTGAAAGACTGTCTCTCCGATAGCATTGTCTGCACCCACTGCCCTTTCTGAAACGAGTCATGTGTATCACATGTTGTAATTTTATCATTATAATAGGGGGATGAATCAAGTCATATTGTATTGCACTCTATTGTATTGTCCTGCTTAGTAATCTAGTGTTGTTTTTGTGGAAATTACTGTGGTATTTACTGTAGTGTTTTTGTGGACATTACTGTAGTATTTACTGTAGTGTTTTTGTGGACATTACTGTAGTATTTACTGTAGTGTTTTTGTGGACATTACTGTAGTATTTACTATAGTGTTTTTGTGGACATTACTGTAGTATTTACTATAGTGTTTTTGTTTTATCTTTGACATAGAAGTGGAGGATTTCTCCTTGATGAAATCTACTGGTTGACAGTGTGTTTGTGCCTTTGTTTTGGGGGAAGGGATGGGGTCTGCGCTGGCAGTTGCTGGATGGAGGTGGCAGTTGTGGTTGGTCTGTGCAGCATCCACGGTTGGTGATGGTGTTGGGACCGGGAAAACCTGGGTTGGGGTTGGCGCCAGGTTGGAAATTGTGCTGGAAAACCAGGAGTTGGAGCTCGTTCTGGTGCTCGGACTGTGGGTCTGGGAAAAACATGAACCGGAAATCAGTGCTGGTGCTGGGTTGGGATCTGTAGAGTGGAGGAAGACACATAAGGGAGCCCTAGACTCAGAGGTCAATGGTGGTACCTCCCTGTGGCCTGCTCGCTCTGGCTTAAGGTGTGATCTTTGGTCCCTCCTCACCTCGTCTGGTGCTCTGGTGGTCTGGGACTGGAACAGATAGTTCAGCACTCCTGCTCTTTACTTTAACCTGTAGGGAACACATTATATGGCCTCATTTGGGATATGGGGGAGGGGAATAGGCAGAGTACAGTGCCTTGCAAAAGTATTCATCCCCCATGGCGTTTTCCCTATTTTGTTGCATTACAACCTGTAATTTAAATGGATATTTATTTGGATTTCACGTAATGGACATACACAAAATATCCAAATTGGTGAAGTGAAATGCAAAAATTACTTGTTTCAAAAAATTCAAAAAATCAAAAGTGGTGTGTGCAAATGTATTCATTCCCTTTGCTATGAAGCCCCCAAATAACATCTGGTGCAACCAATTACCTTCAGAAGTCACATAATTAGTTGCACACAGGTGGACTTTATTTAAGTGTCACATGATCTGTCACATGATCTCAGTATATACACACCTGTTCTGAAAGGCCCCAGAGTCTGCAACACCAAGCAAGCTGCACCATGAAGTCCAAGGAGCTCTCCAAACAGGTCAGGGACAAAGTTGTGGAGAAGTACAGATCAGGGTTGGGTTATAAAAAAATATCAGAAACTTTGAACATCCCACAGAGCACCATTAAATCCATTATTAAAAAATGGAAAGAATATGGCACCCCAACAAACATGCCAAGAGAGGGCCGCCCACAAAAACTCACGGACTAGACAAGGAGGGCATTAATCAGAGAGGCAACAAAGAGACCAAAGATAACCCTGAAGGAGCTGCAAAGCTCCACAGCGGAGATTGGAGTATCTGTACATAGGACCACATTAAGCTGTACACTCCACAGAGCTGGGCTTTATGAAAGAGTGGCCAGAAAAAAAGCCATTGCTTAAAGAAAAGAATAAGCAAACACGTTTGGTGTTCGCCAAAAGGCATGTGGGAGACTCCCCAAACGTATGGAAGAAGGTACTCTGGTCAGATGAGACTAAAATTTAGGTTTTTGGCCATCAAGGAAAACGCTATGTCTGGCGCAAACCCAAAACCTCTCATCACCCCGAAAACATCATCCCCACAGTGAAGCATGGTGGTGGCAGCATCATGCTGTGGGGATGTTTTTCATTGGCAGGGACTGGGAAACTGGTTAGAATTTAAGGATTGATGGATGGCTCTAAATACAGGGAAATTCTTGAGGGAAACCTGTTTCAGTCTTCCAAAGATTTGAGAGTGGGACGGAGGTTCACCTTCCAACAGGACAATGACCCTAAGCATACTGCTAAAGCAACACTCGGGTGGTTTAAGGGGAAACATTTAAATGTCTTGGAATGGCCTCGTCAAAGCCCAGACCTCAATCCATTTGAGAATCTGTGGTATGACTTAAGGATTGCTGTACACCAGCGGAACCCATCCAACTTGGAGATGGAGCAGTTTTGCCTTGAAGAATGGGCAAAAATCCCAGTGGCTAGATGTGCCAAACTTATAGCGACATACCCCAAGAGACTTGCAGCTGTATTTGCTGCAAAAGGTGGCTCTACAAAGTATTGACTTTGGGGGGGTGAATAGTTATGCACGCTCAAGTTTTATTTATTTTTGTTTGTTTCACAATCAAAAATAGTTTGCATCTTCAAAGTGCTAGGCATGTTGTGTAAATCAAATGATACAAACCCCCAAAAATCAATTTTAATTCCAGGCTGTAAGACAACAAAATAGGAAAAATGCCAAAGGAGATGAATACTTTCGCAAGTCACTGTATATGCAAATTAAATACTGTATTATTAACTACAGTTTAAAAAACTGTGGTGTTCTTCCGGACTGTTGTGTTTTTGTGGACATTACTGCAGTATTTACTCCAATTTTTTTGTGGATAATACTGTAGTATTTACTACAGTATTCTACACATTTCTACATTAAATACTACACACATGATCGAGGAGTACTACAGTGTAGTATAGTATTCTACAGTAAATGACAGTTTACAAAATAATTCTATAGTAAGTACTTTAGTATTACATGGTAAAGTCATATTTTTTCATGTGGGAATAAATTAAAGAATTATATTGATTGATTCTTTTGATTCTTTTTGCTATTCCATTTTCTAGCATTCTCTCTCATGTGAAGGTGTGAGGAAATATAATCTTCTTCATTCCTGTTTATTCCTTCCTCCTCATTTCTCTCTCACTCTCACTCTGATAAAGCCTGTACAGTGTTTGCAGAAAGCCCCCTTCTAGATTGAATAGAGAGTACAGTGAGTGTTAAGCTTTGGTAGATGTGAGGGGCTCTGCAGGGCACATGTCTATAGAGGCGCTCTCTCCTCAAAACAAACATAGATGCCTACAGCTCCTCCTCTATCTAAAGACAATCTTCTGTTTGGGTATGAGGTCTGAGTCACATCTCGAAGTCCACTTTTTCCATTCATCCTTGAAAGGAGAGTGGTTTGTTCTTAAGCAACTGGTGATGGTGAATACAAATGGAAGAAGCTCTGTGAAATATTGAATGTGGACAGACGGTGCACTACTCTCTCCCTTAAATTATAGATTGCATTCAGATTGCAAGGACAATTTCTGGTCACAACCGTCTTCATCAGACATCGTTGAGGAAGCCATCTCATTTGAATGGCTAAGCAAGCTTTTATATGTACCTCATTTCAACATGCAAATGGTGTACAGAATTCAATAATGTCCAGGCTTCGCTTTGTGCCTATCTTTTCATGCAGGTTGACATTTATTGTCGTGAGTCTTGCCCCGGAACTGAGCAGTTTCCACTAGATGGGCCACCGGCAAAATCATAATTGGCTATATATCGTTCAAATTCATGAAAACAAAAAATATATTTTTGGTCTTAATTTAAGGTTAGTGTTAGGCAAAAGGTTAGCAGTGGGGTTAAGGTTATGATTCGGTTTAAAATCAGATTTTAGGACTTTGTGGCTGTTCCAGCTAATGACAATCTCGCAGAGCTGCCTCCAGTACATGAGTCATCCCAATAAATGTCAACTAATGAAACCGGTTATACACTGCTGCTTCATCACAAGTCAATCACGGCTGATAAAGAGCCACACAATCACGGCTGATAAAGAGCCACACAATCACTCGAAGCACTCAAATCAAACAATGATTTAAATTATGTCAACCTGCCTGGTCTCTACAGCTTTAAAGGCCCAGTGCAGTCAAAAATGTGATTTCCTGTGTTTTATATACACTACATGACCAAAAGTATGTGGACACCTGCTCATCAAACAACTCATTGCAAAATCATTGGAATTAATATGGAGTTGGTCCCCACTTTGCTGCTATAACAGCCTCCATTCTTCGAGGAAGGCTTTCCACTAGATATTGGAACATAGCTGCGAGGACTTGCTTCCATTCAGCCATTAGTGCATTAGTGAGGTCAGGTACTGATGTTTGGCGATTAGGCCTGGCTGTTCCAATTCATACCAAAGGTGTTCAATGGGGTTGAGGTCAGGGCTTTGTGCAGGCCAGTCAATTTCTTCCACACCGATCTTGACAAACCATTTCTGTATGGACCTTGCTTTGTGCATGGGGCATTGTCATGCTGAAACAGGAAAGGGCCTTCCCCGAATTGTCGCCACAAAGCTGGCAGCACTGAATCGTCTAGAATCTCATTGTATGCTGTAGCATTAAGATTTCCCTTCAGTGGAACTAAGGGGCCTAGCCCGAACCATGAAAAACAGCCACAGACCATAATTCCTCCTCTACCAAACTTTACAGTTGGCCCTATGCAATTGGGCAGGTAGCGTTCTCCTGGCATCCACGAAACCCAGAGTTACTGCCAGATGGTGAAACGTGATATATCACTCCAGGGAACGCTTTTCTACAGCTCCAGAGTCCAATGGAGGCAAGCTTTACACCACTCCAGCCGACGCTTGGCATTGCGCATTGTGATCTCAGACTTGTGTGCAGCTGCTCGGCCATGGAAACACATTTCATGAAGCTCCTGACGAACAGTTCTTGAAGTTGCTTCCAGAGGCAGTTTGGAACTCGGTAGTGAGTGTTTTAACCGAGTTACACGCTTTAGTACTCAGCAGTCCCGTTTCGGTGAGCTTGTGTGGCCTACCACTGAGCAGTTGTTGCTCCTAGACGTTTCCACTTCACAGTAGCAGCACTTACAGTTGACCGGGGCAGGGCAGAAATTTGACGAATTGACTTGTTGGAAAAGTGGCATCCTATGACGGTGCCACGCGGAGTTCTACTGCCAATGTTTGTCTTTGGAGATTTGCAATGGCCGTGTGCTCGATTTTATACACCTTTAAGCAACGGTGTGGCTGAAATAGCCGAATCCACTAATGACCTTTGGTCATGTAGTGTATTTATTTCCACGCTATGAGGTTGGAATAATACTGTGAAATTGTGAAAATTATGATAATGCCTTTTTAGTGTAAGAGCTGTTTAAAAAGACCGCCTGACATTTCAGCCTGTTTTGGTGGGATGGAGTTTTGGCCTGCCTGGTGACATCACCAAGTGGTAAATTAGTTAATATATCAATAATACCCTTTCCACACATAGAACAATAGCAGCAATTGATAACCTTTCAGACAATTTGAAAAAGTGCTGCATCAGAAGCATCTGTACCTTTTCAGACAACAGAATTCTGCTCTGGCATATATTGTTCTTATCACGTTTCAGGTAAGACCCAAATACCTACTGTTGAAGTAACAATGTTTATTACAGCAACAGGGGCAGGCAAACGACAGGTCAAGGCAGGCAGGGGTCGATAATCAAGAGTAGTGGGGTAACGGTACTGGACGTCAAGAAGGCTCAGGGTCAGGGCGGGCAGTAAAGGTCAAAACCGGAAGAATCAATAGGCAAGAACAGAGGGAAAAAACACTGGTAGGCTTGATGAAACAAAACAAACTGGTAACAGACAAACAGAGAACACAGGTATAAGTACCCAGGGGATGATGGGGAAAATAGGCGACACCCGAGGGGAGTGACAGATCAAGGCGTGACAGTTCTATAGTTTCCCTGACAACTTTAAACGTTGCTGATTGATGTGCTGCTGTGTTGTTTTTTATGTTAGGGTAACTAGATGTATTGGTAAGTCATTGTACAGTTGAATCCGGAAGTTTACATACACTTAGAGTCATTAAAACTCATTTTTCAACCACTCCACAAATTTCTTGATAACATACTATAGTTTTGTCAATTCGGTTAGGACATCTACTTTGTGCATGACACAAGTAAATTTTCTAACAATTGTTTACAGACAGATTATTTCACTTATAAATCACTGTATCACAATTCCAGTGGGTCAGAAGTTTACATACACAAAGTTGACTGGCTTTAGAAGCTTCTGATAGGCTAATTTACATCATTTGAGTCATTTGGAGGTACCTGTGGATGTATTTCAAGGCCTACCTTCAAACTCAGTGCCTCTTTGCTTGACATCATGGGAAAATCAAAATAAATCAGCCAAGACCTCAGAAATAAATGTGTAGACCTCCACAAGTCTGGTTCATCCTTGGGAGCAATTTCCAAATGCCTGAAGGTACCACGTTCATCTGTACAAACAATAGTACGCAAGTATAACACCATGGGACCACACAGTCGTCATACCGCTCAGGAAGGACTCGTGTTCTGCCTCCTAGAGATGAACGTACTTTGGTGCGAAAAGTGCAAATCAATCCCAGAACAACAGCAAAGGACCCATGTGAAGATGCTGGAGGAAACAGGAATAAAAGTATCTATATCCACAGTAAAATTAGTCCTATATCGACATAACAGCAAGGAAGAAGCCACTGCTCCAAAACCATTAAAAAGCCAGACTACGGTTTGCAACTGCACTTGGGGACAAAGATCGTACTTTTTGGAGAAATGTCCGCTGGTCTGATGAAACAGTTATAGAACTGTTTGGCCATAATGACCATCGTTATGTTTGGGGGAAAAGGGAGAGGCTTGCAAGCCGAAGAACACCATCTCAACTGTGAAGCACGGGGGTGGCAGCATCAGGTTTTGGAGGTGCTTGCTGCAGGAGGAACTGGTGCACTTCACAAAATAGATGGCATCATTTGGCTAAGGTGTATGTAAACTTCAGACTTCAACTGTATTTAACAAACTTCAAAGTACTTTTTTTAGTAGTGGTCTGCGCTCAGGCAGCAGGCAGGCATGCAGTGTGCATGCAGCGCAAGATCATTTGATTGGCAGTTCTTGTCACGTTCTGACCTTAGTTCCTTTGTTTTGTCTTTTGTTTTAGTTGGTCAGATATGATATGATATAGCCTGATATGGTTCTCAATCAGAGGCAGCTGTCAATCGTTGTCCCTGATTGGGAACCATATTTAGGTAGCCTGTTTTCTGTTAGGTGTTGTGGGTGGTTGTTTTCAGTCTTTGTGTGTCTGCACCAGATAGAACTGTTTCAGTTTTCACTTTGTTGTTTTGTATTTGAAGTGTTCAGTTTTGGTTTATTATTAAATAAGATGAACACTAACCACGTTGCGCTTTGGTCCTCTCCTTCCACCGACGACAACCGTAACAGAACCACCCACCAAAATAGGACCAAGCAGCGTGGTAACGGGAAGCAGCAGGAGAACCAGCGATATCTGGAGAAATGGACTTGGAAGGAGATTCTGGACGGCAAGGGACCCTGGGTACAGGCTGGTAAGTATCGCCGCCCCAAAGCTGAGCTGGAGGCAGCGAAAGCGGAGAGGCGGTGGTATGAGGAGGCTGCACGAAAGCGCGGCTGGAAGCCAGAGAGGCAGCTCCAACTCCCCGTGCTTACCGTGGAGAGAGAGCAACCGGGCAGGCACCGTGTTATGCAGAGATGCGCACAGTGTCCCCGGTAGGCAGGCATAGAGTGGGCATTGAGCCAGGTGCCATGAAGCCGGCTCTACGCATCTGGTCTCCAGTGCGTCTCCGCAGGCCGGTGTACATGGCACCAGCCCTACGCATGGTGTCCCCGGTTCGCCAGCACAGCCCAGTGCGGGCTATTCCACCTCGCCGCACTGGCCTGGCTATGGGGAGCATTCAGCCAGGTAGGGTTGGGCAGGCTCGGTGCTCGAGACCTGTAGTGTACCTCCACGGTCCAGTCTATCCGGTGCCTTCTCCATGCACCAGTCCGCCTGGGGCAGTCCCTCGCACCAGTCCAGTACCAACAGTTCCAACACCACGCACCAGGCTTCCTGTGCGTCTCCAGAGCCCTGTACGCCCTGTTCCTCTTCCCCGCACTCGCCCTGAGGTGTGTGTCCTCAACCCGGTACCACCAGTGCCGGTACCACACACCAGGCCTACTGTGCGCCTCAGCAGGCCAGAGTCTTCCGTCTGTCCAGCGCTGCCTGAGCTGCCCGTCTGTCCAGCGCCGCCTGAGCTGCCCGTCTGTCCAGCGCCGCCTGAGCTACCCGTCTGTCCAGCGCCGCCTGAGCTGCCCGTCTGTCCAGCGCCGTCTGAGCCGCCCGTCTGTCCTGAGCCGCTAGAGCCGTCCGTCAGTCAGGAGCCGCCAGAGCCGTCCGTCAGTCAGGGGCCGCCAGAGCCGTCCGTCAGTCAGGAGCCGCCAGAGCCGCCCGCCAGTCAGGAGCCGCCAGAGCCGCCCGCCAGTCATGAACCGCCAGAGCCTCCCGCCAGTCAGGAGCCGCCAGAGGCGCCCGCCAGTCAGGAGCCGCAAGAGCCGCCCGCCAGTCAGGAGCCGCCAGAGCCGCCCGCCAGTCAGGAGTCGCCAGAGGCGCCCGCCAGTCAGGAGCCGCAAGAGCCGCCCGCCAGTCAGGAGCCGCAAGAGCCGCCCGCCAGTCAGGAGCCGCCAGAGCCGTCCGCCAGTCAGGAGCTGCTCTTCAGTCCGGAGCTGCCCTTCAGTCCGGAGCTGCCCTTCAGTCCTGAGCTACCCCTCAGTCCTGAGCTACCCTTCAGTCCTGAGCTACCCCTCAGTCCTGAGCTACCCTTCAGTCCTGAGCTACCCTTCAGTCCTGAGCTACCCCTCAGTCCGGAGCTACCCCTCAGTCCGGAGCTGCCTTTCAGTCCGGAGCTACCCCTCAGTCCTGAGCTACCCCTCAGTCCTGAGCTACCCCCGAGTCCGGAGCTGCCCCTCAGTCCGGAGCTGCCCCTCAGTCCGGAGCTGCCCCTCAGTCTAGAAGCGTCCTTCAGTCCTGAGGTGTCCCTCAGTCCCGTGGGCCCATTTATTAGGGTTCCCAGGCCAAGGTTGGTGGCGAGGGTCGCCGCTCAAAGGACGCTACTGAAGCGGACTAAGACAATGGTGGAGTGGGGTCCACGTCCAGCGCCAGAGCCGCCACCGCGGACAGATGCCCACCCAGACCCTCCCCTATAGGTTCAGGTTTTGCGGCCAGAGTCCGCACCTTGGGGGGGGGTTATAGTTATTTTGTATTTTCTTTGTTTTAGTATGGTCAGGGCGTGAGTTGGGTGGGTTATCTATGTTTTGTGTTTCTATGTTGGGTTTGTCGTTTGGCCTGATATGGTTCGCAATCAGAGGCAGGTGTTTGTCATTGTCTCTGATTGGGAACCATATTTAGGTAGCCTGTTTTGTATTGCGGGTTGTGGGTGATTGTTCCTGTTCGTGTGTTCCTGTGTTCTGTGTTCACATTTTCGGGACTGTAGCGTCTTCGGTTGTTTTTGTCAGTTTATTGTTTTGTTCGTTCTTGAAAGTATTCGATTAAATATGAATACACACCATGCTGCATCTTGGTCCGACCAGTCTTACTCCTCAGACGAGGAGAACAAAGACTACCGTTACAGTTCTAGTTGCCTAGTGATGGACGTCAGTCCCGCTTCAGAAATGGCATTCCTTTACAGACAATTTAAATGCCTGTTCAGTGGAGCTAGCTCCAGAGAAACTAGCTCCAGAGAAGGTTTTGTGTCGGCATTTAAAAAGCTATTTAAAAACCTTATAGACAAACAAACAGCTTAGGTGCTTTCAAGACACCACATTCCATATATCTGAAAGGGGCATAAGAACAAGAGCTCCAAACCTCTCTGCCAATAAGAGATAGTTTAGCTCCCTCCAGTAACCACGAGCACAACCGTTCCTTGATTTTAACTGGCGGCTTTATTCTGTAGATTTAGTCAGAATTATCACCTTCCGTGAGAACTATAAAGTAAATGAAAAATACAGTTAAGCACACTCTTACAACCTTATCTTACGAGTGACTTATTAGCTTGGTATAACTCTGAAGTGCTTACATACATAAACAGTTTAGCCGGCGCTATAACAGTATTAGATTAAACACATGAATAAAGGAAAAATACCTCATTGGCTGCTTATTACAGAAGGGAGGAAATCAAACTTCACACTTATTATTCCTGGCATGAATTCACGCTTTATCCTTAATTATTATAACGTTACCATCCTAACATATACGCTTCAAACTTTATGAACTACACCCGATGACATGAAAACTTAGCTAACACAGCGCGGGATTTGCCTTCCCTCCAAAAGTGTGTTGCTACAATAAGAATCCCCGTTACAACAGTTATTAGCTACGTAGTTCCGCTTGTCTTATCATTTCCCCGCACAGCGGACACGTAAACAATTCAAACACAAAACAACGACATAACCTGTAAGTCTAACTGTCAGTTACACAATTCAAACACAAAACAACGACATAACCTGTAAGTCTAACTGTCAGTTACACTCCCACCAATCACCTGTGATTTCTGTGAAAGGGGTCTGCAGGTTTCTTGATCGGCTTCCAGGACTGTCTTATGGATGGGCCTCTCCAGATAGGTGGGTTTGGTGATGCGTTTACCTCTCTCATCCAGGAGTCGCTGATCAGTAACTTGAATCTTCTCACCCGGACATCCTGTCTCGGGTACACTTCTGTAACTTTTGCCAATTTCCACTGGTTGCGTGGTGCAGTATCATCTTGCAAGATGACAATGTCATTAATCCTTGCGTTTCTTCTGTCTTTATTCCATTTCTGTTTGTGTTGATTGTTCTGAGGTATGAGCCCTCTCCATAACCTGAGGTACTGGTGTCGGAGAAGTGACGGAGCTCATAACTCTGCACCTCCTTGAAACTTGATGACAAGTAGGCTCGTTGAATCCTTACTTCAGACAAGATTTGTAGACATTGGAGCCAGAATTCCCACTGGGAACGTAGGTCATCTGGAAGGGGGTCATCCCAGTCGATCTTGTCACGACACATCTGCTGCACGATCTGCTTCCCTGCCAGGACAAAGGGTGCCACAAACCCAAGCGGATCATATACAGAGGCTACTGTAGACAATACTCCTCTTCTTGTGAGTGGGCGTTCCTTGACAACTACTCTAAATTTGATCTCGTCTGATGCGACACACCACAGTACACCAAGCGCTCTCTCCATGTGTGGTTCACCCAGAGCCATATCCAGGTCTTTGGCACCCTCGGCACGTTCTTTCTTGGGAATTGTGGCTATAACTTCCTTGCTGTTAGAGATAAACTTGTGCAACCGGAGTTTGCCGATGCTGCAAAGCTCTCTTGCTTCTTTCACCAGCTGGGCCGCTTCAGCTTCAGACGATACGCTCGTCAACCCATCATCAACATAAAAGTTCCTTTCTATGAACTGGATATACTTCTCGCTGAAGCTTCCTCGTTCTTCGGCAGCAAGATGTTTGAGACCATAGTTGGCGCAACCAGGAGATGAAGCTGCGCCGGACAAATGGACCTTCATACGATACACTGAGGGTTGAGACTCTAGATCTCCGTTCTCCCACCAAAGGAACCGTAGATAATCTTGGTCTTCTGCTTTCACATGAAACTGGTGGAACATGCGCTCTACATCACACATGATTGCAACTGGACCCTTACGAAAACGACAAAGGACGCCCAGCAATGTGTTTGTCAACTCTGGACCGGTAAGGAGATGGTCATTCAAGGACGTCTCTCGAAACTTAGCTGAGCAGTCAAAGACGACTCGTATCTTCCCAGGCTTTTGTGGGTGATAAATCCCATGGTGTGGGATGTACCATGCTGGATGCTTGTTAATTTCCTCTTTGGAGACCTTCTCAGCATCTCCACAAGCTATGGTCTCTTCCATGAATGCTGTGTATTCCTTGTAGTACTGCTTGTCTCTCCTTAGCCTCCTTTCCAGGCACTTGAGACGATGAACTGCACATGTTTTATTGTTCGGCAGGTTGGGTCTTTCTTCCTTAAACGGCAGCGGCATCTCATAATGTCCATTGTCCTTGCGTCTGATTCCCGCTTTCATTTTTGTCAGGAACCGGATATCCTCTTGAGATACGAGGTCCTCTTCTGCAGTTCTCTCGTTGAAGTCGGATTCAAGCGTCTTGATAATGTCCAGTGCTGTGATTACCTCTCTTACGCGTGTTCTACTAACATAGTGTACTTGATTTGTGACGTTGGAAGAAGATTGAAGGCTTGGCATCACCTGTCTAACGATAACCCGATGACTCACTCCAATAGCGTCGCCATGGTCGATACATGGGTTTCCATAGCCGACTATGCTCCAGCCAAGGTCTGTTCTCTGAGCAAAAGGCTGATTTTCCTTACCAGACACAATTTCTCTTGGAAGCAGAGCCCGGGAGCAGTTGTAGCCAATTAAGAGACCGACATCACAGCTCTGTTGAGGAGCAATCTCCTCTGCAATGTGTTCAAGATGAGACCATGCTCTTGCAGTCTCTGGAGTAGGAATATGATCTCTGTTTGCAGGAATAAACTCTCTCGAGTAAGTCGTTGGCAGAGGGATTTTCTTCTCCAAGTAAAACCCTCTAACCTGCAAACCAGACAGCTTCTGGCAGGGCACAATGGTATTCCTTGAAGCCATTGTAGAGAGTTTCAGTTGGACTGGCTCCTTCCTTGTATTGAGAGCGTTTGTTGTCTCTTCAAGGATAAAGGTGGTGTCGCTCTGGGTGTCAAGAAGTGCATACACAAGAACTTCACGATCTGGCTCGCTTGTGTTTGACACCCATACTGGAATGATTGTGGAGGTGTGAGTGTTGTTAATGTCCCTTACGACTCTGTTGGATATGGCCTCACTTGACGCTCTTGTCCCCTTATCTTGTGGGGGCTCTGTCTTCCTATCCCTTAACCTTTCTTTAGTACGATCTTCGTGCAGGCAGGATGGATGCCTCCTCTGACACGTGTCGCAGGTGTTCCTGTTATCACAATCTTTCGAGTGATGCCCAGGCCTTAAACAGCCAAAGCACAATTTATTCTCTTGAACAAACTTTTGTCGCTCTGTGGTGACCTGACTTCTCACAGAAGACACAACTAGTAACATTATCTTTCTCATCAGAGTTAGTTGCTAACACCCTTGCTCCGGGGCTTTGAATCCTTGGTGTCTTAGGTTTTCCATCTTCGCTTGATTGCAAAGCATGAAGGGATGTTACAGGATTGCAAGCGATCTTTGCTTCTCTCGTGAGAAACTTCACAAACTGACTGAAGCTTGGAAAGGTCTCAGTTTCTTCTAAGATGTCTACGACCTTTCTATTCCATCTTGAAGTTAGCCAATCTGGAAGTTTAGCGAGGATCTTTTGGTTTTCATTACAGTCATTAAGCATCTCCAGGCCCTTATTCTGAGACATAGCAGCCTCACAGCTGCGAAGAAAGTCTACAAGGTCTCTAAGTTCAAGACTGTCCTTGGATCCTATCTTAGGCCATGCATTGAGCTTATCTCTGAAGGACTTGGCGATGAGGAATTTGTTTCCGTACCTTTCTTCAAGAATGGTCCACGCAGCATGGTAGGCTGACTCTGTTCCTAACATAAAGTAACTTTCGATGGCTTTCTTGGCAGGCCCACCGACATATTTTCTTAAGTAATATATCTTCTCAGTTGCTGGTATGTTCTTCCTGTCTATCAGAGTCTGAAAAGAGACCTTCCAGTCAGTGAACGAGAGTGGTTCTCCATTGAATGTTACTGGTTCTGGTATGGGGAGGCGGCTTTCACTGATTGATTCCGCTAGTAACCTGAATATGGTCTTGGTGCCATCTTCTTGTTGTGTGCTTGTCACAACATGTTGTGGTGAGAGACTGTGAAATGACCCATTTCTGTGCATGACTTCTTTCACAGATTTGCAGTTAGAGAGTAGTTCTCTCTTCTCGTCCTCTGAGTTTTCATCTTGCTCATACACTTGCATCCGCGCCTTGGCAGCATTTAGTTTCTTGAGCACTTCTAGGCGCTCTAACTCTCTACGCTTGTCTTCTAGCGTCCTTCGTCTGGCAGCATTTTCTACCTCTAACTTGACTCGCAGCCTAGCTTCTTCTAAGCTGCGTTTCACAGCCTCAGCTTCTTGCTCCGCTGTCCTCTTCTTATCTTCATCTTCGAGTCTCTGAAGCTCTTCTAGTTGGCGTTCTTGCTTAACCATTACTTCTAAAGCTGCTTGGTTTGCAGCAACTTCCGCCGCAGCCTCTTGTCTCTTGACAGATGACACGCTTGAGCGTCTGGAGTTGACCTTTGAGTTGCTTTGAGACTGGGAGGAAGCACTTGAGGGCTGATAGTTGAGACTTGACTTATGTGAGAGTTCGGACATGCACAAGGAATTGCTGTCCTTCCAGTTCAGTTCTATCTGGTTACTTTGACCTTCTTCCCTGCCTTTTAAATGACACCTTACAGTCTTGATAATAGACATTGTAACTGCTTCACAAGTATCAACTCTGCGTCTTATATCGTTGTCGGGAATGTCGATTTGACGCAAATTTACATAGACAAGGCTTAGTTCTGTAGAGGTATGACTGATCTTGTTTAAGAGGTCTTCTAATAGGTCTTCAGAGCAATAGCCTGTCAGTGACTGTTTTGCTTCCTTTACCAGAGCCTTCCACTTCTCATAGCTGACCCTGAAACGATGTTCGAGCTGTCTCCACCTTTCGTCGCGCAGTTCTCTGCCCTTTTCAGTTAACCTGCGGACCCTCTCACCTTTTCGTGGCTCTTGTTGTGATATCTCATTAGCAGCCTCTGTATCATCATTCGCTGGCAGAAGTGACTCCACACCAGTCTGGGCCTCTTCCTGCTGCTCTGTTTGTTCTGATGAAGGCTTGAAGTTTGCGAGGTGTTGCTGCAGCTGCTCAACTTGACCTACCCCATCTCTATCACCTTTAGTGAAACTACCTCTTTCTGACATTCTAAATCAAATCAATTCTAGGTAAGGTTTGGATAAGTGAGCAGGTAATTTATAATCTAATTCACTGTAATTTAAACCTTAGTACGTGGTATAAACATGTATAATGCTTGTAACAAAGGCTTGAACAAACACCTTACCAAACAATTACACTATTAACTTACAGGTGAAAATAGAATTAATAGGTGTACGCTGACCCTTAATGTTTTGTAACTATATATATATATATATCCCTTTTTTTATATATATATATTTTTTAGTAAGTATCAAAGAATATTTTTCCAGTAATACACATACCAGCAATACATTAATAAGATAGAAAGAACAAATGCATAATACCAGCCTCTTGAAATGCACAACTATCTCCAGTCCGTACGAATTGTAATCTTAAAGTCTCTTATTAGCTGTTCACAAGGCTAGGACCACCTTCAAACACCTTGACTTGTACTTGCGTGTCTGACTTTCCTGTTAGTCTTGACCTTATGTTGCCTCACGATGCTTCCTTATGTGGAGATTTTCTTCTTAGGTTGCAGGTATGTGCAAAACTCTTATCAGATGACAGAGCCTACCAGGATTTGGGAATCTTGTAGACGTTTTACAGCTGGGTAAGATTCTTCTTTCTCTCTTGCTCGTGAAGAGCACTGAGTTCTCACTGTAGCTCCCTCCAGTAACCACGAGCACAACCGTTCCTTGATTTTAACTGGTGGCTTTATTCTGTAGATTTAGTCAGAATTATCACCTTCCGTGAGAACTATAAAGTAAATGAAAAATACAGTTAAGCACACTCTTACAACCTTATCTTACGAGTGACTTATTAGCTTGGTATAACTCTGAAGTGCTTACATACATAAACAGTTTAGCCGGCGCTATAACAGTATTAGATTAAACACATGAATAAAGGAAAAATACCTCATTGGCTGCTTATTACAGAAGGGAGGAAATCAAACTTCACACTTATTATTCCTGGCATGAATTCACGCTTTATCCTTAATTATTATAACGTTACCATTGTAAGAAATTGTATTAGATATTGGTAACTTGTTTTAACAACTTCTCAACATTAGCTATAGTTGACACAACATACACACCCCCTCTTTCTCTTGGACATATGCTGGACACATTGGACATATACACGACACCCACAACTCCCCTCCCCCATGACAATCACACAGACACACCCAACCCATGGTTGGACCTCAGGACAAAGAACTCTCAGGAACCAATGGAACGTGGACACCAGGCCTGATCAGGACTACCCAAGACCCAGATCGACCAATCGGAAGGCCGGACTCGCAGATCTACCTACTTTGCTTGTTGTCTATATAGTACTGTACAATTCTGGAAACTGGCCTCTTTCCCGGACGATTCACTAGGAGTCAGACAGAAAGAGCCTTGCTGCAAGATTTTACTAAGATATCTTTACATGTGATTAAACGGCCTTATTATAAAATTATCCACCTCGTCCTATTGTCTCCTCTTGTTCTCCTGTCAACAGTAAACGTTTTACTAACACCATCCTAACATATACGCTTCAAACTTTATGAACTACACCCGATGACATGAAAACTTAGCTAACACAGCGCGGGATTTGCCTTCCCTCCAAAAGTGTGTTGCTACAATAAGAATCCCCGTTACAACAGTTATTAGCTACGTAGTTCCGCTTGTCTTATCATTTCCCCGCACAGCGGACACGTAAACAATTCAAACACAAAACAACGACATAACCTGTAAGTCTAACTGTCAGTTACACAATTCAAACACAAAACAACGACATAACCTGTAAGTCTAACTGTCAGTTACAGATAGTTTTCAGTTTTCCCATCTTGATGAATCGGACCATTCCCAAACAGTCCTAGTAAAATGCTTTCTTGAGAAATTGCTCTTTGCTAAGAAGCTATTTTTGTTTCTTTTTGACCATTTAATTGAAAACACTCCCAGTAAGGTACTTAATTGTTACCCAGAAATGGTTTGATATTGAGATAAAAACGTCTGCATTGGACCTTGAACACCAACCTTGTAGGCTTGGCCCTAACTTGTGTGCTCTCTGTCACCTCTGGCCACATGGCAAGTGGCCAGTTGAGAGGACAAAATGTCTCTCCCTCGCACACAGTATCCAGCAGACTGACTATTGTAATGTCTAATAGGATAATATTACTGCAGCCATGTTTGATATCTATCTGAATCTCTGATGCTATCTATATGGATGGAAGATGGCTGTGGTTACCTGTAGTTACGCAGAGTGAACTTGACGACACTGTATGCAAGGATCTCTTTTGTCCCCTCAGGAATGCTGCCTCAATCTCTATTCTAGCCAGACCACCTTTCTTAGAGGATTTTGGCTGATTTATATCTTATTTTTTCTTATCTTTGGTTTGGTCTGTGATTGGTCAAAAACTGATTTTGAATACAAACAAGTCAGATCTGGTAGAAATGGAATCAAAATATTTTCTTCACTCTCTTGCACCAGTTATCCACTCTGCAGAAAGGTTGTATGGACATGTCTCGACCTTCTTGCCCTTTGTGCTGTTGTCTGTGCACAATAATGTTTTACCATGTTTTGTGCTGAAACCATGTTGTGCTTCTGCCATGTTGTGCTGCTACCATGTTTGTCACATTCAGATCTTAGTTCCTTTTATATGTCTCTATTTTTGGTTTGGTCAGGGCGTGAGTTGGGGTGGGCATTCTATGTTTTGTTCTTTGTTTGTGTGCCGCTAGGTTGCACGACGTAGCTGTTCGGTCGTCGTATTCTTTATTGTTTTGTTGTGTCGTAGTTTCACTTCGTGATTAAAATTATGTGGAACTCAAAGAACGCTGTGCCTTGGTCTCATTCTTCCCAGGACGATCGTTACAGAACTACCCACCAAAAAAGGACCAAGCAGCGTGGTAAGGAGGAGCAGCGCGATCTGGAGAAATGGACATGGGAGGAGATATTGGACGGCAAGGAACCCTGGGCACAGGCTGGGGAATATCGCCGCCCCAAAGAAGAACTGGAGGCAGCTAAAGCTGAGCGGCGGCGATATGAGGTAAGGCAGCGCAACAGGCACGAGGCAGCCCCCCCCCCCCAAAAGAAAATGTTTTTGGGGGGCACATGGGGAGATTGGCGGAGTCAAGCGATAGACCTGAGCCAACTCCCCGTGCTTACCGAAAGCAGCGCAGTACTGGTCAGGCTCCGTGTTATGCGGTGAAGCGCACGGTGTCGCCAGTACGCGCTCATAGCCCGGTGCGCTCTCTGAAAGCTCCCCGCAGTTGCCATGCTAGAGTTGGCATCGAGCCAGGAGGGATGGTGCCGGCTCAGCGCATCTGGCCTCCAGTGCGTCTCCTCGGCCCGGGTTATACTGCACCAGCCCTGCGCACGGTGTCCCCGGTTCGCCAGCACAGCCCAGTGCAGCCTGTTCCAGCTCCCCGCACTTGCCGGGCTACAGGGGGTATCCAGCCAGGACAAGTTGTGCTAGCTCTGCGCTCGAGACCGCCAGTGCGCCTCCACGGCCCAGTGTATCCGGTGCCTCGGCCAAGGAAGAAGTCTCCTGCATCTCTCCCCAGCCTGGTGAGTCCTGTGCCTTCTCCCAGAGCCAGGCCTCCTGTGTGTCTCTCCACTCCAGTGATGATCCATGGCACGAAGCATCCAGTGATGATCCATAGCAAGAAGCCTCCAGTGATGATCCATGGCAAGAAGCCTCCAGTGATGATCCATGGCAAGAAGCGTCCAGTGATGATCCATGAAAAGAAGCCTCCAGTGATGATCCATGGCACAAAGCCTCCAGTAATGATCCATGGCACAAAGCCTCCAGTAATGATCCATGGCACGAAGCCTCCAGTGATGATCCATGGCACGAAGCCTCCAGTGATGATCCATGGCACGAAGCCTCCAGTGATGATCCATGGCACGAAGCCTCCAGTGATGATCCATGGCACAAAGCCTCCAGTGATGATCCATTGCAAGAAGCCTCCAGTGATGATCAATGGCATGAAGCCTCCTGTGTGTCTCTCCACTCCAGTGACGCCCTTCAGTCCGGAGCCTCCAGCGTCTCCCTCCTATCCGGAGCCTCCAGAGTCTCCCTCCTTTCCGGAGCCGCCAGAGTCGCCTTCCTGTCCGGAGCTGCCAGAGTCACCCTCCTGTCCGGAGCTGCCAGAGTTGCCCTCTTGTCCGGAGCCTCCGGCGACGATACCCAGTCCGGAGCCTCCAGCGACGATCCCCAGTCCGGAGCCTCCAGCGTCTCCCTCCTGTCCGGAGCCTCCAGAGTCTCCCTCCTGTCCGGCGCCGCCAGAGTCTCCCGCCTGTCCGACGGAGAATCTCCTGCTTTGTAACTGTGAGATCTTCATGTCTAGAATAATGCTTTGTAAAGCTTGTTAATGCTTTGTAACTGTGAGATCTTCATGCCTAGAATAATGTCTTGTAAAGCTTGTTAATGCTTTGTAACTGTGAGATCTTCATGCCTAGAATAATGTCTTGTAAAGCTTGTTAATGCTTTGTAACTGTGAGATCTTCATGTCTAGAATAATGCTTTGTAACTAAAGCATTATGCTTTGTGATTTAATTCATTTTACAACGTTATTAAATATTTGCCTTTGACATAGACAATTCTTATTCCTTTCTTGGCTTTTGTATTACTGTAACTCAGCTATAGTATATGCGTATTTTAATAATCTTTATGGAGATATTCAGTTTAATAGACTTTGATCATATTAAATGCATAGTCTTTTTATGGGTCGCATGTGTGAGATACTGTATATAATAAATATTACCCCACTACAACCACACCAAAATGCCTTTCCCCGTGGTTAAACCATTATCTGTTCATGTTGGATTTATAAAATTAGGAAATGTAAGTACGTCAGCAGCCTTTCCTGTAATGGATGAGCAAATGGCTAGTCTGGGGGCAAAATGGAAATGGAGTTTTTGTATCACAGACACACTCTTGCTGTATTCTGAAAGGGAAGCTAAGCCACCGAAATAAAAACACTGCTCTTAATGAAACAGCCACTAATGCACAGTGCCATTGCAAAAGGAAAGAGCAAATTGGCCATTTAATTGAATGAGGTAAATCACTTTCAACTCATGAGCAGGAAATCCATTAAAGGTCCCTCCGAATACAGCTACAATCATTAGCCCAGGCTTATTTGTGCAGCTTCTCTTCTCTCACACATTAAGTACATTTCCAGTACGGCTTCTGGGTTGAGGAACTTCCTGACCTGAATTCTTGTTGATGTCACATAAAGAAGTTGTTCTTTTTTGTTGTACTTTTACCCCTTTTTTTTGTGATATCCAATTGGTAGTTACATTCTTGCCCCATTGCTGCAACTCCCCTATGGACTCGGGAGAGGCGAAGGTCAAGAGCCATGCGTCCTCCAAAACAGTACCCTGCCAAGCCGCACTGCTTCTTGACACACTCTCACTTAACCCGGAAGCCAGCCGCACAAACGTGTCAGAGGAAACACAGTCCAGCTGGCGACCGAAGTCAGCTTGCAGGCGCCCAAAGTCAGCTTGCAGGCGCCCAAAGTCAGCTTGCAGGCGCCCAAAGTCAGCTTGCAGGCACCCAGCCCGCCACAAGGAGTTGCTATAGTGCGATGGGACAAGGAAATCCCACCCGGCCAAACCCTCCCCTAACCCGGGCGACGCTGGGCCAATTGTGCGCCGCCTCGTGGGTCTCCCGGTCGCGGCTAGGCTGTGGCACAGCCTAGGTTCGAACCCGGGTCTGTAGTGACGCCTCAAGCACTGCAAATCGAGTGACCTTAGACCGCTGCGCCACTCGGGAAGCTAAAGAGGATGTTCTTGACAACAGAAATGTATTATGGTTGAAGGAGGGCAAAGGATTTAAACGTCTACTCTTCAAGTTATTTGGATACTGAAAAGCCATTAGGTTGTCCCAAGTGTTTACACATAAACTTTGCAGTACAGTCACAGGCTGTGTCCCCAATGACACCCTATTCCCTCAGCAGCATACCACCCTGCATACCACTGCTGGCTTGCTTCTGAAGCTAAGCAGGGTTGGTCCTGGTCAGTCCCTGGATGGGAGACCAGATGCTGCTGGAAGTGGTGTTGGAGGGCCAGTAGGAGGCACTCTTTCCTCTGGTCTAAAAAATATCCCAATGACCCAGGGCAGTGATTGGGGACACTGCCCTGTGTAGGGTGCCGTCTTTCGGATGGGACGTTAAACGGGTGTCCTGACTCTCTGAGGTCATTAAAAATCCCATGGCACTTATCGTAAGAGTAGGGGTGTTAACCCCGGTGTCCTGGCTAAATTCCCAATCTGGCCCTCAAACCATCATGGTCACCTAATAATCCCCAGTTTACAATTGGCTCATTCATCCCCCTCCTCTCCCCTGTAACTATTCCCCAGGTCGTTGCTGCAAATGAGAACGTGTTCTCAGTCAACTTACCTGGTAAAATAACGGTAAAAATAAAATAAAAAATATATATACTAGTACACTACTTTTGACCAGAGCCTTATGGGGCATGGTTAAAAGTAGTGCACTATATAGGGAATAGGGTGTCATTTAGGATGAAGACACAGTCACACTGTCCCCATGCTAGATCATATTCTCCCTAGGGAAATAAACACTGTCCATTATGTGTCATGGCATGGTAACTAATGGGCTGTAATGTGTGTCGTTAATATGGTATCTTGATTCTTGTGACAATGTTTAATGATTCAGATGATTAACTATGGATCTGTGACTCTCAAATTGTGTCATGGGTAAATAAATGCATACTGGTATTTGGGAGGATATATTCTGAAAAAATACAGAGTGCTCCCACTGGTTGATTAGGCTATTACATAAAGCTACTTAAATGTTGTGGTGTTAATGTACATTGTTGTTATTATGTTCATTGACATTACATGATTAACATTAGCCAGGTCATGATTTTTCATGTTACCTAATACCATGACATACAGTCTTGTGTTACTACCACAACAAAGCCTTTCCCCTTCTGGGTTGGACTCAGTCTACAACACATACCTAGCCATTCATGTGACCCAGGCACCAGTTGGAATATAATGGGCTAATAACTCATGCACTAGCAGTGCAGAGGTTCCTAGTATTTTCAGTATGGGCACCCTGAATTATTTTTACTAAAAGATTATGTGAAATTGATCAAATGTGAAATAGGGCTCCCTGGGGGAAAATGTTGGGAACCCCTGCCATAGCCAATACCATTCTAATTCACTACAGTCATTTTGTATAACCTAACCGGTTCCAAATTGCAAAAGTGAAATCAATACCGGTACCCTCATCTCTTCTCTCTCCTAACTGGATGTTGTCTTCCACTCTCCCAATTTCTTCTTTCTCTCTTCTTCCTCCCTCCTCATCGCTTCCTGTTTTGCTCTATCCATCTCTTTCACTCCCTTTCCCCTCAGGTTCCCTAAAGACATTCATAACGAGCTGTACAGTAAACAGCTGGGGTGCGGAATGGGTGGGAAATAGGTGTGGGAGGAGGGGGAAGAGAGGGTGATTTCCCAGAATCATCATCCGTCAATACCTAGGCTGTCACAATTCATGGCCCCTGTACAATGCCCAAACACTGATAATCAACCGTGCCTGGAAGTTCTCGCCAGCCTACGCATAGGCATTGTGGTTTACGGAAAGCACAGGTATGCAGAACTGATGAATGGCCTGCTGCCATATGAGCTGAGTGGTCATAAATATAATTGTGGGAGGACAGGTGGACGTATCAAACATGGATGCTGAGCAACAAAGTAATCAGGGAAGTTGTGCTTATAACTTATTTGGTAATTTCCTGACAGTATTTTGTGCACCATCAAAATGTGAAAATAGCGTAGACTACCGGATTATTGGATGTTATGGTGGATGGGAATGTTAAAAAATAAAAGACGTTAGGCTATTGAATAGCCTATTCACATTGATGTTCCATTTACTGCAGTTTTGCTACTACAGTGTTGTGGGGGGGACATACATAACAGTGGAAGTACAGGGCATTGTATCAGACATGCAGAGGGCCTAGTAACCTATGCAACATTAGTGGATGATGATGAGGAACAGAGAAATCAGAGGTTATTAGACAGTTTCAAGGAAAACAAAATTACATTTCCAAAGAAATTACAAACGTTTACATTTTCATTTTTCTGTTCCTAAATAAATGGAAATCATTCCTGTTTGAGTACAGGAGTTTCTCATCGGCCTGAGCAACTCAGTGAGCCTGAAAAATAAAGACAGAAAAGGATGAAACAGTTCACAACATCATCTTTTTAATATTCTGTGTTGACAGGATGTGTTGCAACAATATTAGAGAACTGAAATACAGAGTAAACGTAGAACGGAGTGACTAGTAATGCTTACAGACACCTTCTCTTTCCTCTACCCCCCCCCCTCCCCCTCCCCTCCTCAGTGCTCTCCAGAGTCCATGGAAGCAGCCAGTTCCTCCAGTCTTCTTCCTCCCACCTGTAGCAGTGGCTGGTGGAGGACAGTTGGTGTGTGTTGCAGGCTGCAGGCTTCTACAGGACTCCCCTAGAAGGAGTGTAGTGTTCCTGGTTGCAAGCACCTCATCACTGATCAGTGTGCCATTCTGAGATCACTGAGAGCTCTCTGGGGGAGATGAAAGGAACCCCACATGTTTTCTCTGTGATGGAGAGGTTTAGCTCCTCCAAAATAATTGGAATATCTGCCTTATCAAGGACCTGGCCAATGATCTGATTGGCCAGGTGCTGCTTATGGAAGTGGAAGTGAAGCTTCCACTAAGTGATGAGGACAGGAAGGACAGGGAGCTGTCGCTGTTGTATGCAGCAAATCAAATCACATGTTATTGGTCACATACACGTGTTTAGCAGATGTTATTGTGGGTGTAGCGAAATGCTTGTGCTTCTAGTTCCGACAGTGCAGCAATATCTAACAAGTAATATCTAACAATTTCACAACATATACCCAATATACACAAATCTAAGAAAGGAATGGAATTAAGAATATATACGAGCAATGTCAGAGTGGCATAGACGAGCAATGTACGAGTGTCACGTTCCTGACCTGTTTTCCTTTGTTATGTATTTGTTTTAGTTGGTCAGGGCATGAGTTGGGTGGGTTGGTCTAGGTTTGTTTTTCTATGTTGGGATTTTGTGTTTGGCCTGGTATGATTCTCAATCAGAGACAGGTGTGTATCGTTTGTCCCTGATTGAGAGTCATACTAAGGCAGCCAGGGTTTCACTGGTGTTTTGTGGGTGTTTGTTTCCTGTGTCAGTGTTTGGGCCACACAGGACTGTTTTCAGGTTAGTCACGTTTGTAGAGTTTCGTAATTTGTAGTGTGTGTTGTTTGTTCATTAAAGCATGAATACCTACTACTCCGCATCTTGGTCCAATCCATGCTCCTCCTCGTCTGAGGAGGAGAACGACTACGACAACCTTAACAACGAGCAATGGACGAGCAATGTCAGAGCGGCATAGACTAAGATACAGTAGAATAGTATAGAATACAGTATATAAACTCAGCAAAAAAATAAACGTCCCTTTTTCAGGACCCTGTCTTTCAAAGATAATTCGTAAAAATCCAAATAACAGTTTAAACACTGTTTCCCATGCTTGTTCAATGAACCATAAACAATTAATGAACATGCACCTGTGGAACGGTCATTAAGACACTAACACCTTACAGACGGTAGGCAATTAAGGTCACAGTTATGAAAATTTAGGACACTGATTCTGAAAAACGTGATTTCCTGTAAGACAGGAATGTCAGTGTTCTGCCATGGCCAGCGAAGAGCCCGGATCTCAATCCCATTGAGCACGTCTGGGACCTGTTGGATCGGAGGGTGAGGGCTAGGGCCATTCCCCTCAGAAATGTCTGGGAACTTGCAGGTGCCTGGGTGGAAGAGTGGGGTAACATTTCACAGCAAGAACTGGCAAATCTGGTGCAGTCCATGAGGAGGAGATGCACTGCAATACTTAATGCAGCTGGTGGCCACACCAGATACGGACTGTTACTTTTGATTTTGACCTCCCCCCTTTTGTTCAGGGACACATTATTCAATTCCTGTTAGTCACATGTCTGTGGAACTTGTTCAGTTTATGTCTTAGTTGTTGAATCTTGTTATGTTCACACAAATATTTACACATGTTAAGTTTGCTGAAAATAATCGCAGTTGACAGTGAGGATGTTTCTTTTTTTGCTGAGTTTACATAAGAGATGAGTAGCGCAAGATATGTAAACATTATTAAAGTGACATTATTAAAGTGACTAGCGTTCCATATATTAAAGTGGCCAATGATTTCAAGTCTGTGTATATAGGCGTTTCAATGTCTTACTTACGTCGGCCACGGAGAAAGAGAGCCCACAGTCCTTGGTAGCGGGCCAAGGACTGTGGGCTCTCCTTGATCAAAACAATCTTGAAGCGTGGATTCCGATTGGTCAGACCAGCGTTGAATAGACTTTAGCATGGGTACATCCTGTTTGAGTTTCTGCCGATAGGAAGGGAGGAGCCAAATGTAGTCGTGGTCAGATTTGCCGAAAGGAGGGCAGGGGATGGCCTTATATGCATCCCGAAAGTTGGAGTAACAGTGGTCTAGTGTTTCAGTCGATATGCTGATAGAATTTAGGAAGCCTTTTCGTCAAATTTGCTTTGTTAAAATCCCCAACTACAATAAATGCAGCCTTAGGATATATGGTTTCCAGTTTGCATAAAGTCCAGTGAAGTTCCTTGAGGGCTGTTGTGGTATCGGCCTGAGGGGGGATATACACGGCTGTTACTATAATCAAAGAGAATTATCTTGGGAGATAATACGGTCGGCATTTGATTGTGAGGCATTCTAGGTCGGGTGAACAAAAGGACTTGAGTTTGTGTGTGTTATCACACCAGGAGTCATTAATCATGAAACATACCCCCCCAACGTTCTTTTTCCAGCATAGGCATACTCATCACCATAGGGAAGCTCATGGGTTCCTTCTTGTTAAGGTCATTAAGGTTAAAACAAAAAACTCTCAGTTGAGATCCGGTCATTTAAATATAATTCAGATGGCCCTCTCTGTCATACAGAATTAAACTTTTATCCATACAGTTCGATCACGCAGTACTGCGACACATTATTCAAGCAAAATTGGAGAGAGAAAAAACTAAGGGGCACTTCAAAAGAATGACATGCAAAAGTGTAGGATACTTTACAATAAAATGCAATAGGCCCACTGATTGATAATTTAATAGCCAAAATTGTGCTAAGTATTTTGATCATAAAATAAAATATGTTTTGCAAACAACATTTTTATCTGCATTTCTATTGTTCTTCATTTAGAGCGCCAACCAATTGTGGTTGGGCTGGAACAAAAGCCTGCACCTCTCTCTCCAGTGTTTAGCTATACTGCCGTTTTGCAAAGGGATTGTCATCTTTCTTGGAGACATAGCATAGGCCTATTGTTTTTTTTAAATGTTTATAAACACATTTTCTCTAGAACAAGGCAAAACAGATTTATGTTGTAGAACACGACTGTAAAGAGATAGAGATACACAGATTAGAAATATGCTGAACAAGCGGATTAGGTGCGTTGATTGATATTGCTGAAAACCGGTGAAGGGGGAACATCAAATTCAAATCGAGAAAATAATCTGTAGCGGCTCACATTTAACAAAGCATCGTCCAGAAACATAGCCATACATGTTTTTTTTCTTTGAAATCATGATTGGAATTTTTAAAACCAAACGAATGGACCACTATCTACCCGGTTTTAAACCGTGGGCCGAGGTATCTCCAAAATGAACACTTCGCAAATACTGAAATACATGAAGTATGGCTCCACAATCGCAGCAATTGGTCAGTATGGCAAATGTATGGGCGGGGTCATTACGTCAAATGGCATTACGAGTCTTTCATTGGTTAAATCCTTTAAAGGACCCTTCTGTTATTGGTCAAAATATGTTGCGCTGCCATTGGTTTATATTACACACAGACAGTTTTGAAAACTGCATATTACTTCAGAAAGCACGCTAACTACAACGTAAGGCATTAGTCTTTGCTCTAGCTACATTTTTCTTCAAAGAGGTAAATCAAATTACTACATAGAATTCTGGAGCGACCCTGTGTGTTTGATCATCTGTTTTTCATGCATGGTACGTTTAAAGTATATTTTAATGTTTTGTTGCATGCATCTTTAGCCAAGGGAGCCACTATTTGCTTTCAATCGAAACCCAGATAGCTAGTAGGTAGCAAATATAGATTTACTTGCAGACGTGTGTTGATTAAATAATTTACAAAACAGCCGTGGCATTTAGGGTCCAGTTGATTACGTTATCTAGCTGGTGTAAAATGTGCGATTCGTTTGATCAGTGTTCATTTCATGTGACTTTTACCTTTTCTAATATTAGAGTCCGCACATTGTTACAATGTTCCAAGGGGACGACGGTGCCCAGCTCCAGTGCACTGTCGTGGTGGAGCGCCTGAACTCCTCTGGCCAGGCCACCAAACGCCAAGTCATCCGGAAGGCAGCTGTTCTTCTCGGTCGCAACGAGTTCCAGGAGATAATCCTGCGCGTGCACGACGGTAAAGTCGTGCCCCAAAGTTACACGCTCAAAGAGTTCCAGCTTTTTACCCGGTTTGCCAAGGATGGCAAGTGCACCGTCAAACTGCTCCCCGAAAACATCCAAGTACTCTTCTCTGACTGCCCGCCCCACCTACTAAACGTTTTCCTGAAGACCTTGAGTATAAAACACCAGGCCTGGCAGACTAGCAAACCTATGACAGACCGAGAGAAGCTGAAAGCCTGTCTGCCCCGCAGCTTCGAGACCATCAGCCCATTACAGCAGAAGGATGTACAGAAGGCCAGTGAGCTGAGGAGTAAAGTGAACGCGCCAGGGCTCTCTAAAGGTCTGGTAGTGAGGACTGGTAATGAGAGAACTGGAGGACAGCAGGTTAAGAGACAAAGGACGGACTGTGACTCTAGTCCAGTGAGTTGAGTTCATATCCTCAGTGACTTGGTCATTGCTCCCCAAGCTGATATTCAACCTGGTTTGCACTTAACAACCCTGGTAGTGGGAATGCATTGCATGCCTTTCAGCCTAGTCTATCACTGATTTTGTTTCGTTAGACATAAGATGGGTTTGATGTCCAACATTTTGTTAGCTGTTAGGCTAGTCGTTGAATTGAATTTTAAAATGATTATGCTCCGTCTTCAGTTGAAGGCACTCCACCCAAGCAAAAAGCCCACCCTGTCTCTACCAACGGCACGGAAGTTGAACACAGAACAAGCCGCTGTCCTCAGTGCTGTGTTGAGTGGGAAGAATGTTTTCTTCACCGGCAGTGCAGGTATCTACCTTCCATTCGAAGCTGAAATCATTACTTTCATTGTACGAGTTTGATTCATACAATGACTCATACATTCATCATTGTATGAGTTTGATTCATACAATGACTCATACATTCAGGACCCCCACATAGTGTTTTGGGCTATTCAAGACTGTTCTGTCTTTGTTCAGGCACAGGGAAGTCCTTCCTGTTGAAGAGGATTGTGGGCTCGCTGCCGCCCAAAAGCACCTACGCCACGGCCAGCACGGGCGTAGCGGCGTGTCACATCGGGGGGACCACGCTACACAACTTTGCTGGTTAGTCACCACACCACCGAATAGGAGAGAGCTGTCTGTCTAGAAATGGCAGTCTCAACTCTAACAGTTGTTTCAATTGACACGGTGATAGTCCCCGTAGTTAGCTTCACAAAATGGTTTACAGTCGGTTACCAGAACTGTACTGTGAGCCTTTAGTGGAGTGTTGGCTGAACACTCATCTCGCTATCTTCTTTACCTTCTCTATTTCCTTGTCTCCTTCCCACCTTTAACAAATTCTCTTTAACCTCGTCTTACCCCATTTCTGTCTCAGGTATCGGGTCAGGCTCAGCCCCTCTGGAGCAGTGTATAGAGCTGGCCCAGAGGCCCGGGGTCCTGCAGCACTGGACTAGCTGTCGCCACCTCATCATCGACGAGATCTCCATGGTTGAGGCCCAGTTTTTTGACAAGCTGGAGGCCATAGCCAGGTACTAGAATCAGCACTCACACCCTATAGAATTTAGCGTTGTATTATATAATTAAGTTTATGGGCTGAATCCCATCTTCAGAAATGCCAGTCCCATTGATTCTATACACAATTTTAAGAAATATGTACACGTATCAACTGACGTGTTGCTATTTGAGTTCATTGCGTATAATTCTGCTATGATTTCTTCTATTGACATGTCGTTGCTCCAGGTCTCTGAGGAGGTCCACAGAGCCGTTTGGAGGAATCCATCTGATAGTGTGTGGGGACTTCCACCAGCTGCCCCCGGTCTCCAAGGGAAAGGACAAGGCCATGTTCTGCTTCCAGGTCAGAAAGCCTGGTGATAATGGTGACATGTCATGATAATGCTCCACTGACTCCCACCTTGAGCATTTCTCATTACAGCATGTCAGTCTAGCCATGTTGGGATCCTAACATTCTAACACAGAAGCTTGCGTACAACATGTGAATAATTAATGCATTACTAATATCACTGACAGATTTGGCGTAAACCTTTGAGTTATGTTTAACTTGTACAGTATTTCAAGTTGGTCTTTAAGATGATACCTGATATGACGAGGAGAGCGCCATACATTGAAAAGGCTAACCTCTTGTTGACCTCTAGTCTAGAAGCTGGCGGAAGTGCATCCATCTGAACATGGAGCTGACTGAGGTGCGCAGACAGTCTGACCAGTCTTTCATCTCCCTCCTGCAGGCAGTGAGGGTGGGCAGGTACAGTACACTGAGCAGTTGACAATAGGCAGCCATTTTTAAATGGCTGTTCTGGGCTTTTTCAATGGGTGTATCTCAATAGTCTGAAGCAGCTTCCTCCTTGTTTCATGAAATGCAAGATTGGTAAAAGACATGCTTTCACAAAGTGTGACTTGGAACGAGAGGAGAGAGCCACTTTATAGACCGTGGAGAAGCACCCAGTGTGCCACCAACCAACTAATATCCATGGTCTCATGACAAAATGCCAGTTCTACAGTATACCATATAGTTTGAGCCAGTAAAATGGAATCCTAATCATGCAATATTCTAAATCATTGTATTGTCAATGTCCATCATTAAATCCCAGAGTCACAGAGGAATTCACTGCCAAGTTGATGAAGAGCGCCTATCACAAGATCGAGCGGGATGGTATCCTGGCAACCAGGCTTTGCACTCACAAGGACGACGTAGAGCTCACTAACGACAACAAGCTCCAACAGCTGCCAGGTTTGGTGTTTTTTCTTTATTTTTGATTATTTTAATGACTTATCCCCCACAGTTCTTCCATTGTTGTGAGACAAACCGTTGCCTTGAGACAAGTGACAATTGGCCATTATTGTGTGTGTCAGGCTTGAGTCAGCTCCTGACAGGGCCGGTCCAAGCCTCTAAGTGACTGAAGCGACCGCTTAGGGCCCCATAACCACTAGGAGGCCCCAGACCAAAACATTTTATAAATAAGCCACTGACTTTTAGTCACTCACTCGGATATATTAACATGGAATAAGTCATGGCAAAATGTTTAGAATTGCAGGAAATATATTTTTTATTAATCTTTGCTGTCAAGAGCAGTGGAGACCACAAATGTTTTGCCCGCTAGGTGGGGGGCAACAATTTTGCTTAGGGCCCCCAAAAGGCTGCCTCATGACCGCACAGGACCTTGAGGGTCTCGCTTCCAAAAGTGTTTTTGGGTGCTAACACAATTAGCAGGCCATTTCAGGAATTTGGGGTCGTACATTTTTGTTTAAACAAATTTAAATCACTGCAGTTATTACAACTTCCATTAACAGGTCCCGATCATCATAAAGGCAAAAATATTTGACATATCTAAAACCGTGACAGCCCAGATGGAGAAATTGTACAATGATTGCTCTGCAAGTACAAAGTACGAGCTCTCAAACACATGTGGCTTTAAGATTGTTGGACGTCTATGAACCTTGTCATGCATCACTGCAACGAGTTATCACATTAATTAGAAGTGGGACATGAAGTCCCACGTACTGAGAACATGGAGGAGAGGCTCACAACAGAACCTGAAATGACATTAATACCTTTGTTGCTGAGTGGGTGAGGGACTGCAGTAAGATGAGCGCCATCTAGTTGGTAGGTACCCAGGACTGCTGTATATTGAACTGCATTGCTCCCTAGAGGTCATACACGACCATATCAGAATTTTGAATTCATGTCGTTTTTAACAAATTCTGTTTTCTGAAGAAAAACATGGCAGTTTAAACATTAAGTGCAATTTTACAATTGTCACATCTCAAGCGTAGACACACCCCATGATTTAAGTAAGCTAGAACCAATGTAAGGACATGGTCTTGTTTTTGATTTGTGAACCCAGCCTTGTGCTGCCCTTGTTACTGGGCAACCTTTGGTGAGTGTTTGCCTGCAGCTACCATGAGTGCTCTGTGTGTCGTGCTGGTTTCAATGGTCATGGAGTCCTACTGAGATGAAAATTGAAAGTAGGGTTGTCACTTACAAAAATATTTGGTGTAAAAACAATTTCTACCCCAATTGTTTGAAACAAAATCAACATCCATGTGCTGGTTTTGTTCGGAGACCCCACTGAACATGTCCTCTGTCGGTGACTCAAAGTCAATTACTATCTTGTAGCTGTTTGCTGCCTATGTACTTTAGGTTACAGATCTGGGATCTGCGTGTCATATTGTGAGGGTTGCTAAGGTGTACCCCAATAGTAAGCCTCTATTAGCATGTCTCTCAGTGAGCTATTAAACAGGAAGAGGGTAACCATTACTGAGTTAAATAGGCTGCAAAAAGTGGTGATGTGATATCAGGAGAGCTAAACGGATGTGCAAGGACAACATTTGAAGAACGTGGTACCAATAATTTATGCTCGGGATGGTATGAAAACTGTTGTGGGGTTACAGGACTAAAGTTAGGATTTTATTTTTTATTTTGGCATTAGATGGGTTTTAATTCTGACAGGCAACTGGTAAAACTCAATGAAGACCTGTATCTCAGTTTTGATGTACACGATTTTAGAATACATTTAAAAACCAGCCTCATGAACACGACCTTTGATGAATGTAGTGTGGTTGGCACGTTTAGACACTGCAAACCCAGAAAAGGCCCTGGATGTCACCTGACAACATGGAGTAAAAAAAATCAATGGATATTTTGGGCGGGGCTGTAAGCTGTCAGGAGATGACTCACGCCTGTGACACACAGCACTGGCCAATCGTCACCTGGTTTCCCCTCTCCTGCTGAGCAATTAGACCTTTTTTTTAAAAAAAATGCATATTAACAGTTTACTGGGATCCATGTTGCCAAGGACAACCACTCAAAGGTTTTTAATAACTACAGACCAGTCACCAAGGGGTAGACAATAGCCAATTACAATAATTTTGGCAACATGATTGAGCTCTGTAAATTGAGCTCTGTATAACACTGGTGTGTTGTGTAAGAAGGACAAGCAACAGCTTTTTTTGTCACAGGAAACTGGGAAAGTTCCAGGTTGACAGGACCTTGACTCTCATAAATCGTGCAGTCTTAACATTTTATTTGATCTGTTGGTATGGCAACCTTAGTATCAAAGCTAAAAATACACTAGCTAGAATGGTGAGAGGGAAGTAAGCTCATAGGAGTCCCGCAGAGTAGTCTGACCTGTACAACAGACAAGTGGTGAGGAAGGCAGAACTGTGCCCACCCTCTACACTCTTCCCATCCTGTCTGACTGTGCCCACCCTCTACACTTTAAACTCAACTCTGGACCTGGAAGTTCCACTTTAAAAAATATAGAAAATAAAAAATCATTGTTGCCCTCTAATCAGGGACTGATTTAGACCTGGGACACCAGGTGGGTGCAATTATCAGGTTAAACAGAACCAGCAGGCTCCGGACCTCGTAGGTTAAGAGTTGACTACCCCTGCTCTACACCGTGAGTTGCATCCTGTCTGACTGTGCCCACCACCTACACTGTGAGTTGCAGGGCCTACCCTCTTGCTCCCGGTTTAGAGTTCCCACTGTCAAGACTAACCGGTACTAGCACTCCTTTATCCCTACGGTCATTGCCCTTTTCATTACAGGGAAGAGGTTGGCTACTCTGTCAAACTGGTTTCATTGTCCTTGGTTGTCATAACATGGTGGTAATAACATGGTGAACTTGCTGCTGATTATTTGTCAGCATATTCTTGATATTGACATATTCTTGATATTGACATGATAATTTGAGAATGTTGCTTTGTAATTTTACTACTGCTTTTGTGCTGCTGCTAATGTTGCACAGTCAGACAGGATGGAACTCACGGTGTAGACGGTGGGCACAGTCAGACAGGACGGAACTCCTGTCAAACTCATTCCACGGAAGGCTGATTTGTCTGCAGGTGTTCACTCCACCCTTGTACTTATATCTGTTTTTTTACAAATTAGTGACTTAGTCGAACTCCCCTCAACTGGTTGTTAGTCCCCTCACTCCCCTCACCTGGTTGTTAATTAGTCAAACTCCCCTCACCTGGTTGTCTAGGTCTTAATTAAAATGATCCTGTCAGCCCATGACTGTAGTAGCCCATTGGATCCATGTGGATTTAGTTTGTCTCCATATGCTCCTCCTGATGCAAAGCCCAATGCCTTCTGGGACAAATTTAAGTAGAAACTTGATAACTTGAACTGTGTGCAACATTTTAAAGGGGTCTTCTTGCTTCCAGGGTCAGTGCGGGTGTTTGAGGCTGTGGACAGCGACCCTGCACTGGTGAAGACCATAGACAGCCAGAGTCCCGTCAGCAGGCTGCTGGAGCTTAAAGTGGGCGCTCAGGTCAGTGCATGGAGACTCCTCACTCATCACAGCTGAATAGAGACACATGCATCTTTAACCTGTTGAGCTAGCTTGAATTAATGATGATCAGATGCATGGTGTTTTTAACGTCATTTTTATTTTCCATTGTGATATGACTGCTTACTGACTAAACTGATTTGATTCCTATCCCCAGGTCATGCTAACAAAGAACCTGGACGTCCAGCGTGGGCTGGTCAACGGGGCTCGAGGTGTCGTAGTGGACTTTCAGCCGTCGAAACTAGGTAGATTCAATATAAAGTACACTTACACATCAATAAACAGTAGGTTTGAGGTTAAAGTATATGGTTCAGGTCTTGGTTAACACTTTGTTTGCTCTACAGACTCAGTAACATTTCAACTATCTACTAACCCTAGCTGTAATCTTAACCCTTATCCTGAACTTAACCCTTATTCTAACCCTAACCTTATCAAGCAGTTGCTTATCAACGGATGGTCATACTATCTGTACAGCATTTACGGATGGAAAATCCAGACTATCCAAATAAAGGGACCCAAAAGGATGCTTTAATGCCTAATAACCCTCAAATTTCTTTGCGGTAATCTGTTTTAAGCTATGCATTTATGATCGACTCATTGACAAATTGTTCCCTAACTCTGTATAGTAGCAGTCCATCAGTCCTTTCTGACTCCTCAGGGCTCCCACGTGTGCGTTTCCTGTGTGGCACTACTGAAGCGTTGAAGCCAGAGCGCTGGATGTTCAAGGCCGGAGGCGGGCTCTATCTGAGCCGCCAGCAGCTGCCACTCAAACTGGCCTGGGCCATCTCCATCCACAAGAGCCAGGTGAGGTGTGGCAATGACCATATGAGACCCTACGGTGTGCTCGGCTAAACTCTCTAGAACGGAGTAGGGATTTGACATATGAGCCATTCGAATACAAAGAAAATGCATCCTTCCATCTCGGAGGTGACCTGATACAATTGATTTGGTTAGTTATGCAGTGCATCTGCTGCTTTCTCCTGTCCAATAATCTTGGATCATTGATAACGCCCTTTCCGACGACAAATGTGATGGACCTACGTGCTATGTTTGATCACATTCCCAAAACTCAATCTTCTCCCTTTGGCTGTGGCGACGCACCCCTACCAAACTGTTACTGCGCAGATAAATGTGATATCTGGTCAACTGCAACTAGTCATGATAATCACCATAATGTTTTTATCTAGCCAATTAAAGTTCCACAAGGCAGAGACATTAAGGGGAGAGGAAAGGTGGCCTGGATGGAATAGAATCCAGCCTCCGATGGATGACCATTAGCAATTCTCACTCCCTCATATCACCCCATGTCTTGCCACTAATTGTCTAGATTCTGTGTTCATATGATTTATTCTCTATTAATCAGTTTTACTGCAGCTTTCCAAACACAGCTAGTTTTCACTGCATGTCAGGCTGACTGATTTCACATCACGTGTATCGAATAGTTCTTCCTATCTGTATGATTGTCTACCACATTCTGTCTGTCCATGCGTCTGTATTTAGGGCATGTCTCTTACCCACTGTGTGTCAGGGCATGACGCTGGACTGTGTGGAGATCTCCCTGGCACGGGTGTTTGAGAGAGGCCAGGCCTATGTGGCGCTGTCTCGGGCCAAGAGCCTGGAGGGGCTAAGGGTCATGGACTTTGACCCCCATGTGGTCCGTGCCGACCCCGACGTGCTGCACTTCTACAGCAAGCTGAGGAAAGAGAGGCTACTGTTGCAGGTGAGTTTCTGTGTGCTTCAATTCAGACTGTGACAACCATTGTGGATAAAGTCAAGGGGTGTGAATATTTTCTGAAGGCACTGTACATTGTGTAAAAATACTAATTATTTGAAGCAATGAAAGAACTGCCTTTTTTCTCAGTTGTTTTTGGGGGGGTGGGGGGACTGGTGACCTTAGCAGTTTAGTTGTGTGTTAATGTTATCCTACTGTGTACTGCCACCCTGTGTCAAGAGATGAAATGTTTTCCAGAGGTTTGGCCTCTGTGATGGTGGGTTAGGTCTGGCAATGATGATCTTTGTTGGGTGTGGCCATCCACAGCTGTGTGACGACTGTAGGTCCAAAGCAAAGGGCTTGTATAACACTCTGTATCTCTACAGGCTTCAATGAATGAGTTTGTGGGCAAAAGTAACAAGGAGAACCGTTGGTGAGAAGGAACCCCTCAACAATCCAAACCGTGCAAACTTTTTTTTATTTAACATTGATTTGTGGTTTATTTTCATCTTTCAAGTGATCGCCTCATGCTGTCTACTTTTTTTTTTTTAAGGGTATACACAGTATGGACTTTTGTACTGCCAACCACTTTTGTTTAATCTTTATTTACCTGTTATTTATTGTCATGACCATGTGGGAATGTTTTTTTATGATTTTTAAGCAAATAAAGTTTAGAACTATACTGAAAAGCATCATGTAAAGTTTTGGTTTCACGAGCTAAAATAAAAGATCCCAGAAATGTTCCATATGCACAAAAGCTTATTTCTCGCAGATTTGGTGTACAAATTTGTTTACATACCTGTTAAGTAAGCATTTCTTCTTTGCCAAGATAATCTAAATACCTGGCAGGTGTGGCATATCATAAACTGCATGATCATTACACAGGTGCACCTTGTGCTGGGGACAATAAGGCCACTCTAAAATGTGCAGTTTTGTCACAGAACACAATGCCACAGATGTCTCAGTTTGAGGGAGTGTGCAATTGGCATGCTGACTGCAGGAATGTCCACCAGAATTTAATGTTCATTTCTCTACCATCAGCCACCTGTCATTTTAGAGAATTTGGCAGTATGTCCAACTGGCCTCACAACTGCAGACTTTATGTCACCATGCCAGCCCAGGACCTCCACGGAATCTTCACCTGTGGGATTGTCTGAGACCAGCCACCGGATGGACAGCTGATGAAACTGTGGACTATTTCTTTCTGTAATAAAGCCCTTTTTGGGGTGGAAAACTCATTCTGAGTGACTCTGCTTCACTCCCCAGTGGGTGGACCTATACCCTCCCATGGCTGTGCCCCTGCCCAGTTGTGAAATCCATAAATTAGGGCCTAATTTACTTAAATTGACTGATTTCCTTCATATATGAAATCATTGCATGTTTATTTTTCCCCAGTAGACTTTGTACTGTAACTATGACCAGTTTCATTTCAAGGCTTGGCCTATATTGTAAGGTCATAAACCAAAAAGAGATTGGATTGAGGTATTTAGAGCATCACATTCTCAGGCTAACATACTCATAGTACCAAGAAACATCTTGTTTGATTTCCAAGATGACTTGGGTCTCCTTGATTGCTTCAATGTGGTTTAATAGGTTAGGTCTGTAACCAAACAATTCAAGCTTCTACTTTTAAAAATCCACCTTTCCAGAAACAAGTCTCTCACCGTTGCCACTTGCTATAGACCACCCTCTGCCTCCAGCTGTGCCCTGGACACCATATGTAAATTAATTGCGGTCAAACGCCATCGATAAGAGACATTACTGTGCAGCCGTATTCATCGACCTGGCCATGCCTTTCAACTCTGTCAATCACCACATTCTTATCGGCAAACTCAACAGCCTTGGTTTCTCAAATGATTGCCTTGCCTGGTTCACCAACTACTTCTCAGAGTTCAGTGTGTCAATTCGGAGGGCCTGTTGTCCGGACCTCTGGCAGTCTCTATGGGGTGCCACGGTTCAATTCTCGGGCCGACTCTCTTCTCTGTATACATCAATGATGTTGCTCTTGCTGCTGGTGATTCTCTGATCCACCTCTACGTAGAAAACACCATTCTGTATACCTCTGGCCCTGCTTTGGACACTTAACTAACTTCCAGATGAGCTTCAATGCCATACAACTCTCCTTCTGTGGCCTCCCAACTGCTCTTAAATGCAAGTAAAACTAAATGCATGCTCTTCACCCGATCACTGCCCGCCCGTC
The DNA here is from genome assembly GCF_029448725.1 of Salvelinus fontinalis. Taxonomy (NCBI): domain Eukaryota; kingdom Metazoa; phylum Chordata; class Actinopteri; order Salmoniformes; family Salmonidae; genus Salvelinus; species Salvelinus fontinalis. The sequence continues at coordinate 18,915,618 of NC_074690.1, read as the reverse complement.
CAGCATCACTACTCTGGACGGTTCTCACTTAGAATATGTGGACAACTACAAATACCTAGGTGTCTGGTTAGACTGTAAACTCTCCTTCCAGACTCCCATTAAGCATCTCCAATGTAAAATTAAATCTAGAATCGGCTTCCTATTTCGCAACAAAGCATCCTTCACTCATGCTGCCAAACATACCCTCGTAAAACTGACCATCCTACCGATTCTCGACGATATCATTTACAAAATAGCCTCCAACACTCTACTCAAAAAATTGGATGCAGTCTATCACAGTGCCATCTGTTTTGTCACCAAAGCCCCATATACTACCCACCACTGCAACCTGTACGCTCTCGTTGGCTGGCCCTCGCTTCATACTCGTCGCCAAACCCACTGGCTCCAGGTCATCTACAAGTCTCTGCTAGGTAAAGCCCCGCCTTATCTAAGCTCACTGGTCATCGTAGCACACGCTCCAGCAGGTATATGTCACTGGTCACCTCCAAAGCCAATTCTTCCTTTGGCTGCATTTCCTTCCAGTTCTCTGCTGCCAATGACTGGAATGAACTGCAAAAATCACTGAAGCTGGAGACCCATATCTCCCTAACTAGCTTTAAGCACCAGCTGTCAGAGCAGCTAACAGATCACTGCACCTGTAACGTAGGGAAACCACACTAATCTTCTCTGGACCAACACATTCATGTTTGAAGAAGTAGAGGGGACACAGGGTCTGCAGTGCTTGGAATTTTAATGCAGTAGAACTCCTGAGTGGTTAGTCACCTGGCCAGTCTTCATTCACTGGCCACAAAGATCTGAGAAGTTTGCATTAATCACCAATACAAGCAGCAGGTTGGCCATACACAGTCTAAAATGTACATATGTGTAATGGCTCAGGTTGCTGGTGTTTACAGAACTGTATTTTGTCCAGAAAAACACTATTAACAAGATGTATTAATATTCATGGGTAGAACAACAGGCTCTGGTCTCAAGCCTTCCCTGACACTGCACATCTGTACTATTTAAAACAGATTCCACAGCTGCAATAAACTACTGGAATTGACAAGTTCATTTGACGTTGTGGAAGAGCTTGTGCGCTACCTGTGAGAAAAAAAGGAGAAATAATTAGTTCAATATGATGTATTGTAATTTACAGATTACTACCCCAAAAGATACATTGATCACATGTAAGCTTGACATTTTCCTGCATGCAGTAGTGTGTGCGCTCACAGGGTTCCTAAAAAAACACCTACACAGTGGTCCCGTGCATGTAGGAAGTCGAAGAGTTCCTCTGTGCATTCCTCCTCAGTGTGTGATCTTGAGCCCACTCGAGCCGTGCAGGCCTCCAGCCTCTCCCTTGTGTGGGCGCAGTGCTCTGACGCCTCACACTTTGCCCGTATTGTTTCTAAGGGATCCTGGGAGAGACAAACACAGCTGCAGATGACTCATCAAAAAACAGTACCTCTCAATGTATAGAAAAAAAGTCAGGGAATCTTAATTTGCGTGTACATATTCAAATATTATTCATCAAAGGACAGTGTGGTAAATGTAAATTCGACTGTCTTACCACCATGTCTTCTTCCTCCTCTTCTTCTTCCTCTGCCGGTGCCTCTTCCTCCTGGTCAGTGACAACGTTAGTGGGGTGCAACATACACCTTGCATATAAACATTTAACAATTATCAAGTATTCATTCTACAAAAGCAATTTCTGTTCGTCACAAGGTTTCATCTGACAGGACTAACTTTCTGAATGAGATCTATAGGAAGTGAATTTGAGTTGATCTATTGTAAAAGCAAATAATAATATTAGGTTATGGGTTCAATAGCTACCCCTTTCTTATATGTATAATGTTAACTCATCAACCTGATTTATTAAAATGATCTAAAACTAGTTTTCATACCTAGGTTGAAAATTTACCTAAAACTAGTTTCTTTCTAAATATAAAATCCTGGTGTAAATAACACAGGTGGTAACGACATCACACCAATCTCAATCTTCCATGTTAATTAAACGAGGGATGTCCAGAGCTAGCTGCCAAGGACGCACGCCTGGCTAGCAATGCATTTAGCAAGTTCCTGTATGTAGCTAACGTTAGCTAGCTAGCTAATAGCATTCGAGTTGCATAACTTGATACATTGGTAGGATTCGCAGAGAAAACTACATTGCAAGAGGAAGGTTTTGATATTGTGCAATACCTCATCATCAGGCTCCCCATTCATTATCATTTTGTTTTCGAAAACCATGATTACAGTCCTAAAATTGGCAAGGACAACACCGGCAGAAGACACAGGACCTAACGTTAGATCACCAGTTTTGATCTGGAGGACGTGTTAGGTCACACGCAGGAAATAGCTAGCTAGAAAGTTCGCCGGAAGAATGTTTATTTTCGTTCACTAGATGGCAGCCCTCCAACCATCTCCATAGGATTGGTATTTTGATCCTCCCATCTGATGCGCTGGGGGAACCAATGTTCTGATATATTCTGCCCGATGGCAAGACGGATTGGAAACAGTGTCGTACACCAACATGGCAGTGTTCATGGACACGAGAATATTGTTTAGAAAATGTTAAGATCTACGGTGTCTGACGGAATCGCGTGAAAGCAAAATTGTACGTATAAAGTGTAGACTAGCTTAAGCAACAACAAAAAATCCACTAAACAAGTTCGCGAAAAAAAATCTAGCACCCGTTCACTTTGTGTGAGGGTCTTTTTTTCACGCACAATTGTATACCTTCATATTTTTATTTTAATCATCACCGGTGATGGAGTCAACAGAGTGAGAACTGCTTATTTACTAGCAACAAGGATGTTAAGTTAGTCTCTAAATTAGCCTAGGCTGCCGATAGTATGGGTCCTGGATCTGCACTATCGTCTAGGATTTATGTGCATTCTCTGTAATACACTCGGGACCGGCTTGGACATAAACCATACTTTAAAAAAAAAAACTTTATTTAACAAGTCAGTTAAGAACAAATTCTTATTTACAATGATGGCCAAACCCGGAAGACGCTGGGCCAATTATGCGCCCCCCTAAACCATCCTCCATTCAGGTTGCAAAGGCATAATTCCCTTCCGTAACTATATTTTAATGTCAAGCTGCAGAAAACAAAAAAAAAAGTGAAAATGTGTACTGTCTTAATACATTTTAAAAATCCACCACCATTTTCGGTTTTCGGACAATTTGGGATGTTGCACACCCTTGGCTGAACGCGGTGCAGATCTAGTGCCCACTATCTAAAAGGCGCTACATGGTCAATCTGCCGTCTGCATTGGCGGTGAAGCATTTACGGTGACACAGCCTCTGCAAAATCATGGCATTCATGCTTCGCGGAGCAGAGCTGTTGTCAAGGAAGGGAGTTTGTTAATATACAGAACCTCCCGCCGCTGCCTTCTCTCAGCCAATCAAGTCAATGCGGAGCTATATAGAGCTACAGTTTATGTATTCCTCCGCATTGCTACAGAATTTCAGAGGCGCATAGCGATGCGGAAGGGAGCTCAATTTGACCTCTGCATGCCTCCAGAGACTGCATTTGCATCACACAATTTGTAGATCAAGCATAAATTGGCTTTAAACTTAACATTAAAGGATCTGCATTATTTGGCTGCATTGCCATTCCGACATCTGCATTGGCCATGCGGCATTTAAGTTGATATGGCTTCTGCAGAAGTCAGGGCAGAGCAGACCAGAGTAGTTGTCAAGGAAACAGTAGCGGTGTGTGGGTAAAATCATTGGGGAAGCAATATTGCAACCCATGTGTCTAGACATCAGGACTGAGATTACTCACCACGGACAAGCAGAATCCACTTTTTCCTTTCATGACTCTAACGAGCCCGACGCGAAAGATACGCTGCTTCCTCGGGAACAGGCCCCGATCCCCGTGATCTGTGTGAAGAGGAGGCGAAGAAAGGGGCCGAAGGTCCGGCTGCCTTCTGAGAATTCGCAGGTGATCAAATAAACCCCCACTTCCCTCCATTCTGCTTGCAAATGTGCAATCTTTGGACAATAAAATTGATGAGGTTCGCAAAAGATTAAACTACCAACGGGACATTAAAAACTGTAACATCTTATGCTTCACAGAGTCGTGGCTGAACGACGACAACATCATACGTTATACGATGTACCGGCAGGATAGAACAGGGGCGTCTGGTAAGACAAGGGGCGGCGGTCTATGTATTTTTGTAAACAACAGCTGGTGCACGATATCTAAGGAAGTCTCGAGCTATTGCTCACCTGAGGTAGAGTTTCTCATGATAAGCTGTAGACCACACTACCTACCGAGAGAGTTTTCATCTGTATTCTTTGTATCTGTTTACATAGCACCACAGTCAGAGGCTGGCACTAAAATTGCATTGAATGAGCTGTATTCCGCCATAAGCAAACAAGAAAACGCTCACCCAGAGGCGGCGCTCCTAGTCAGGGACTTTAATGCAGGGAAACTTAAATCTGTTTTTACCAAATTCCTATCTGCATGTTAAATGTGCAACCAGAGGGAAAATAACTCTGGTCCACCTATATTCCACACACAGACGCATACAAAGCACTCCCTCACCCTCCATTTGGCCTCCATTTCACCCATAATTTTAGCCTGATTCCTGCTTACAAGCAAGAATTAAAGCAGGAAGCACCAGTGACTAGATCAATAAAAAAGTGGTCAGATGAAGCAGATGCTAAGCTACAGGACTGTTTTGCTAGCACAGACTGGAATATGTTCCGATATTCCTCTGATGGCATTGGCTTCATCAATAAGTGCATCGATGACATCGTCCCCACAGTGACCGTACGTACATACCCCAACGAGAAGCCATGGATTACAGGCAGCATCCGCACTGAGCTAAAGGCTAGAGCTGCCGCTTTCAAGGAGCGGGACTCTAACCCAGAGCTTATAAGAAATCCCGCTATGCCCTCCGATGAACCATCAAACAGGCAAACGTCAATACAGGACTAAGATCGAATCGTAATACACCGGCTCTGATGCTCGTCGGATGTGGCAGGGCTTGTAAACCATTACAGACTACAAGAGAAGCACAGCTGAGAGCTGCCCTGTGACACGAGCCTACCAGACGAGCTAAACTACTTCTATGCTTGCTTCGTGGCAAAAAAACACTCAAACATGCATGAGAGCACCAGCTGTTCCGGAAGACTGTGTGATCACGCTCTCCGAAGCCGATGTGAGTAAGACCTTTAAACAGGTCAACATTCACAAGGCCGCAGGGCCAGACAGATTACCAGGACGTGTACTGCAAGCATGCGCTGACCAACTGGCAAGTGTCTTCACTGACATTTTCAACCTCTCCCTGTCCGAGTCTGTAATACCAATATGTTTTAAACTGACCACCATAGTCCCTGTGCCCAAGAACACTAAGGTAACCTCCCTAAATGACTACCAACCTGTAACACTCACGTCTGTAGCCATGAAGTGCTTTGAAAGGCTGGTCATGGCTCACATCAACACCATCATCCCAGAAACCCTAGACGCACTCCAATTTGCATACTGCCCAAACAGACCCACAAATGATGCAATCTCCATTGCACTCCATACTGTCCCTTCCCACCTGGACAAAAGGAACACCTATGTGAGAATGCTATTAATTGACTACAACTCAGCATTCAACACCATAGTCTACAGGAAAAAGCATTCAACACCGTTGTCTACAGGAAAAAGAGGACCGAGCACGCCCCCGTTCTCATTGACGGGGCTGCAGTAGAGCAGGTTGAGAGTTTCAAGTTCCTTGGTGTCCACATCACCAACAAACTAACATGGTCCAAGCACACCAAGACAGTTGTGAGGAGGGCACGACAAAACCTATTCCCCCTCAGGAGACTGAAAAGATTTGGCAATGGTCCTCTGATCCTCAAAAGGTTGTACAGCTACACCATCGAGAGCATCCTGACTGGTATGGCAACTGCTTGGCCTCCTACCGCAAGGCACTACAGAGGGTAGTGCGAACGGCCCAGTATAAGCTTCCTGCCATCCAGGACCTCTATACCAGGCGGTGTCAGATGAAGGCCCTAAAATTGTCAAAGACTCCAGCCACCCTAGTTAAAGACTGTTCTCTCTGCTACCGCACGGCAAGCGGTATCGGAGCGTCAAGTCTAGGTCGAAGAGGCTTCTAAACAGCTGCTACCCCCAAGACTTAAGACTCCTGAACATCTAGTCAAATGGCTACCCAGACTATTTGCGGTGCCCCCCCCCCCCCCCCCCCCCCCCTCTTTACACCACTGCTACTATCTGTTGTCATATATGTAACCGGGGTCCCGGCACATTGACTCTGTATCGGTACCTCCCCTGTATATAGTCTCGCTATTGTTATTTCACTGCTGCTCTTTAATTACTTGTTACTTTTATCTCTTATTCTTATCTGTATTTTTTGAAACTGCATTGTTGGTTAGGGGCTCGTAAGTAAGCATTTCACTGTAAGGTCTACACCTGTTGAATTTAGAGCATGTGACTAATAAAAATGTATTTGCTTTGATAATTGCGATGTTTGCTCTATAACCTGTTAATTCAAGACAATAAGAAGACACAGTGGCTGAATAAATTCAACCACAACTTTGTTTTATCACAAAACCGACTAGCAACCTCTGTCCATGTACAGTAACAGAGAGTTACATGATTACAGCATGGTCAAGCGAGTTAATGTTTCCAACATTTTAGGACCACTAAACAACTATTGATTTAGAACCACATAGTTACCGCAAGTTGCAAAGAAAACAGGAGCTGCCTCCACTATTCCAGCATCATTTCAACTTTGACATTTCAACTTCATCAAATCACCTCTACTTAGTCTAATACAGTGACAACTAAAAGATAGCGAAAACAATTTAGTCCAATCAATGTTAGCTAAATATGATGTGGCTAGCCATGGTTCTGAATTCTGCGTTCGTGCAAGTAGAAAACTTGTTGACTCACCCTACTTGTAGAGAAATGCCAATGCCATCCTCTCTTTCAGGTTGACGAAACGGTCTATCATTCTGTCATACATAGTACATGCTTTTATTTTTTATTGTCCTATGCTACCTGGCTAAAATGCTTGCTTACTAGCCTAACTTCCATTCATGGGAAACGTTAGCTAGTTAACATTAGCCTTCTACATCTAGCTACATATTGAACTTCCATTCTCTCAGGCCAGGGGCACAACAATGTATGAATTAATGGTTGGATCAGAATCTCCGTTAGAATCATTGGCCAAATCCCTATTTCCATCCATGGCTAATTTAGGAAAGTGCCAATTTTAGCTAACTAGCCACCGGAGGAGAACAACACAACAAGATGCAACAATTAAAGTTTTTCTGTCAATGATGTATACTCTCAATGGGATTTGATAGGAGTGACGCCAAAATCCAAGCTGGCTTCCCTTTACACTTTTTTTTGGTGCGCCCAGACAATTCCCAGTTGAGCTCGCTCTGTTTAGCTCAATGCTTATTGGCAAATTTTTTATGTTTTTTTTTTACCAAGGGAGGCCAAATCCTCGCTGTCTTCCCTTGCCTTCAATGCTACGGGTGGCAACAATGTCATACTCGTTTGGACCAGACAGCATCAGATGGATGACCTACACGTAGAGCGTGACTCTGTTTTGCTCGTCACTCAAGTCTGTTGGTACCAGTCAAGATATGGCTCCTCCTCACCCCAGCACCAATATCAACTGCCCCCCCAGCGAAGACATCTCCAGATTCCAGCCTTCCAGATGAGATTTGCAACACTTCTGTTATAGACACGAGAGAAGAAAATACTGAAATCTGGGCTTCAGTCTGTTTCATCAGCACAATTTACTGTAGCTACATATCTCCTGTATTGTGATATTATTTGATGCCAATCTGAATGGTTCTAAGTGTCCTCCAAGCTCATCACTAAGCTCAGGGCCCTGGGTCTGAACCCCTCCCTGTGCAACTGGGTCCTGGCAGGCAGACCCTAGGTCCTGAAGGTAGGCAACAACACCTCCGCCACGCTGATTCTCAACATGGGGGCCCCACAAGGGTGCGTGAACAGCCCCCTCCTGTACTCCCTGTTCACCCATGACTGTTGCCACGCACGTGTCCAACTCAATCATCAAGTTTGCTGACTACACAAAAGTGGTAGGCCTGATTACCAACAATGACGAGACAGTCTACAGGAAGGAGGTGAGGGCCCAGGCCGGAGGGGAAAGTTAGGACTATTCTAAAGGCCTGTGACTGACAGGGGCCCTAAAAATGATTAGAACATTATGCACATTTTTTTCAAAATTAAATGATTAACCTATCATCATAAATATAATATTTTATTTACATAGTGCTAATAAAACGAATGGTTTATTTTTCTTTTCTTGCTTTTGGCAAAAAGTATACATCCAGAGAGCCTCTGATTCCATGATGAGACCTCTCAAGAGGAGACAGCTCAGGACAGTGCAGCAACAGTGTTTTGGAACACAGTGTTTTTTACTGCGATGGACAACATCATAAGTGACTTGGACACTAGGTTCCACATCACTGCAAAAATTGTAGAATGATTTTCTGCTGTTCTGGAAGTTGGGCAGATTAGTGAGGATGAAGTCCCTTCTGTGTGCCAACCACTGATCATGAACTATTCCAGGGATCTTACACCTGAGTTTCAAAATGAACTAAGACACCTGAACACTATATGCTGCCACTTTCCCCCCAAACTTGTCCCCTCTTGGTCTCCTGAATGCAATTTGTAAGATGCCACTGCAAAGCATTTTTGGAGAAGTGTGCATTGCTTTATACATATTTTGCAAACTGCCTGTGACTGTTGCTGGTGGTGAGAGAGCTTTCAGTAAGCTAAAACTGAAAAACTATTTGAGGTCCACTATGTCCCAGGACAGGCTTTACAGTCTTGTCATGCTGTCCATTGAAAGTCAGTTAACTAGAAAGCTGAACTTCGAAGACTTGATCAGTGACATTGCTAGCAAGAAGGCTCAGCGCTGGGCTCTTGGTGAGTAAGGCTGAGAAAGGGCCAGTGATAACTGTTAAATGGCATGGCTATGGATATTGGATCACTACACACATGATGCCCACAGGCTGAGAACAGACCGAGAACAAGCTATATCTCAAAGTAATGGCTGGATTGCCGTAAAATTTCTTGTGCACAATCAAGACCCCAAGTGGAAGAAACCTATTGATTTGGTGACCTTTCCTCTAGCGCCACCATCAGGCCTTTCCATTTCCATTTTTACAACTGCTTATTTTCTAGTTTGTATGTATACTTAGTTCAAAAATCTGCTGTTGATTTTATTATTTTGTTATATCATTCTATAGATGATCATGTACATTTAATTTAAGAGGTTAATGTATATTTAAGTTATATTTATTTTAAGTTATTCATTAATTTTAAGAGAACTTTCCATTCAAGAATTTTACCATAAAAATTATATTTTACTGTAAAAGATGGCCTTTAGCACATTTCTTATAGAGGGTATCAGTCCTGCATCAAATAGTGAATTCCACTGTATGCAGAATGCTGCATGCATGTCTGCGCAGTGTTATATTTTCACAGCTCACTGTCAGTAAATATCGTACAGTAAATATTGGACTACAAGAGAGTTGCAAGCCTGCAAAGGTAGAGTTATTTATAGCTTTGATTGGGTCGATTGGGTTCTGGAGGTGTGTGGTTACAGCAATTGCGCAGGGTTGGTGTGGCCTGTGGTGGTGGGGCCTAATGTGATATATTTTCATGGGGCCCAAAATCCCTGGCGGTGCACCTGGCTGACGGAGTGGTGCCAGGAAAACAGCCTCAACGTCAAAAAAACTAAGGAGCTGATCGTGGACAACAGGAGACAGCAGAGAGAGCTCGCCCCCATTTACATAAACGGGGGGTCAAATGCTTCAAGTTCCTCGGCGTGCACATCATTGATGAACTGAAATGGTCCCTTCAAACACAGTGTGGAGAAGCCGCAACCTCACAGTGTGCCTCTTCAACCTCAGGCTGCAACCACAGAGCTCTCCAGAGGGTGGTGCGTTCAGCACAACGCATATCGCTGCAGAAGAGCATTCTGCAGCGATACGCCATCCCATCAGCTTTGCGCTTAGTGGGACTATCATTTGTTTTTCAACAGGACAATGACCCAACACACCTCCAGGCTGTGTAAGCTGCTATTTGACCAAGAAGGAAAGTGATGTAGTGCTGCATCAGATGACCTGGCCTACACAATCACCCGTACTCAACCCAGTTGAGATGGTTTGGGATGAGTTGGACCGCAGAGTGAATGAAAAGCAGCCAACAAGTGCTCAGCATATGTGGGAACTCCTTCAAGGCTGTAGGAAAAGCATTCCAGGTGAAGCTGGTGGAGAACAACATCTTCAAGAGAGCCAGGACGAAGGGGAGGCTGTCTCCGCTGCAGATAGAACTCCTCCTGTAAGTGTTAGGAGTTATTATTATTCATGTTATCTTTAAAAGAAATTAAATTTACAATATCTTCTGTGATTTTTCCTCATTTCTAAATATGTTTATGATTGTATTTATGTACAGTGCCTTCAGAAAGGATTCACACCCCTTGACTTTTCCACATTTCGTTGTGTTACAGCCTGAATTTTGACTTAAATCGTCTTGAAAATCTATGGCAAGACGTGAAAATGGCTGTCTAGCAATGATCAACAATCAACTTGACAGAGCTTGAAGAGTTTAAAAAAGGGTAATGGGCAAATATTGTACAATCCAGAAATGCAATTCTCTTAGAGACTTACCCAGAAAGACGAACAGCTGTAATCGCTGCCAAAGGTGATTCGAACATGTATTGTCTGGGGGTTAAATACTTATCTAATTAAGATATATTTGTGTTTTATTTTTCAGAAATCTTTTTAAAAATGTTCAAATTTTTCTTACGCTTTGACATTAGTATTTTAATTTTATGTAAAAATGCTTTTTGACAAATCAATTTGTAAAAACAATATGTGAATACTTTCTGAAGGGTCTGTATCTTTTAATGTTATCTACAGTATGTATGGTCTAACTGTAAGTCACTCTGGGGAAGAGTGTCTGCTAAAATGTGTTGCAGTTTTGTATCTCAGCGGTCCTATTTTGATCATATGATATCTGATAATACTTGATCACATATCTCTCTCTCTGATCCTCTTCCACCTGGTATCAAGGCAGTTTGTCCGGGGGGAGAGGTCGTCTACTCCACCTGCTCCCTGTCCCAGCTGCAGAACCAGTGCGTAGTGGAGCACGCCATGCACCTGGCATCAGCCTGCAGGTAGCCGACCTTCGACCCCTCACACACCTCTTTAAGGACACCTTCCACTTGGCCCCAGACCTCCACCTGGGACAGCTGGTCCTGCCCACCTCACCACTAACTTTGGGCCCATCTACATGTGCAAGCTGCAGAGATTGATCTAAAACTGATGGACATGGATTCACTTCAGTACAACCTTATTGATCCCTTCGGGGGCGACCTGATTTAACCAGTTTTAACAGTCATTTTTCAATGGACTTATGCATTTGTATGCAGTGCTACCTTTGACCTATAGGTGTCAGTATTAGACAATTATACAAGTCAGAGCTCTCTGTATTGAAAACAGGGCTCGAAGTTACTAGACCCATAGATTAGCTTTAAATTATTTTAAGGATAAACTCAACCTGCACTCGAAACATTGCCCTGTCAAATAAACATAATGTTTATTTGTTTATAGATCATTATGCCCAGTCACTGAGGTTGAAATAAACCAATTCAAGTCTGGTTGATGTGGTCCCATAGTGACCGTCACTATTTTATAATTTTCTGATGTCGTTGGAACTCTTTCTTTTAAATGTAATACCATCATGACATTTTCATTCAGATTCTAAACATTTTCATAATGAACACTCAAATAATCATTGTCATATTTGGCTCTCTGAGAATCTCTAGGCCTGTCGTTACAACGGTTGCATTTTTTCAATGTACTGTTTAATGCCACTTAAAGGCAGCCTACAATGTATTTTTTCTCAGATCTAACGTGAATGCAAGGGTATAGTACCTCTCCTCCCATCACACCGCTGATGACCCTCTGTTGTTATACTAACTGGGCAATGTAGCATGAAAGCGGTGTGGACACGGCTAACGAGCGGGAGCCGCCGAGTGTCATCGACTTCCCACTGCTATTAAGCGGTGCCCCTGTCGCCACCAAGCGAAAAAAGAGTCTGTTTGCTCGCCGTCTCCCAGATGAACATTAAGAACGAATGAGAGATGCTAAAATGGTATGTCTCACCTCGTTTTCCCCTTGGTCTTTTTATTCCACAGAAGAGTGCAGATAATTTCACTGTGTGATTGTGAGTGATTACTGTATTAGCGTGGTAACCGAGGATGTATCGGCGAATGCAAAGGGAATTAATAACACATAATTATTTCTGTATTGACAGCTTCAGTCGGCGGGTCCAGGACGCCGCGGCCGCATCTTGTGATTACCTAAAGGTATTGTAAATATGTTTCCTATGGGTTTTACATACATTTACATGTTTTAACGCTCAGGAGACGAGAGACTATTAGGAATGACTTACTCCTCTCTTCTCTTTGTATCAGGTTGTTCCTAATTGAATTAGACAATGGTATTCCTTTGCTCTAGGCCTAGGTATGGGAGAGGTGAATTATATCAATAGGATGGGTGTGTCTGGTCTGTTTAGGAGAGTGAGGGAGGGAGAAAGGGATGGAGGGAGGGAGCAGAAGAGGAAGATTGAGAGTAAGCCAAGATATGTGAATGAGTGTATTGGGACTTTTGTGTGTCCCTACGAGATGGTACATTTATGTTGTGGTGTGATATCAGCATACAACGTAATATCAGTTTCGGCTGAACGAGCAGAAGCCCTTGAGACATAGGCTTACTGTGTTGGTGACTGCATACACAGCTATGTTTACTCCCTTTTAGTTTATACAACCATCAGAAGGGATGTCAGGACAAAAGGCAACCCCCCTTAAAGGTTATGACAGATATATGATCCTGTCCCCCAGGCCTATGTGTTCATATAGGAACTTCTGCTGGGTGTTAAGGCCCACAGGCGAGGATCAGACGGCTGGCCCAGTCCACTGTGAGTGAGAGGATCTCACCAGCGGGGGTCTTTGTCCCAGACACACTGTGAAGAGTGGGCCCAGCAGGAAACCAACCCGCCACAGGGCTCAAACACGACACAGCATGGCATCCCGATCAGCGCTACACTATTTCAGTGGCTTTAAAAACTTTATTAGGTATCAACTGACTTGACATAGGCTACAGTAAATGGTCTAACTTTGACAAAACTTGTGATGGGCTGGTGAGGCTTCCTAACACTGCTATGTACTTCTAAATGTTTTAGAAACATTTTGGTCTTCAATTGACTTTACATAAACAAATAGTAAACAAACTCGGGATGGAAAATCATCTCAACATAGTATGGAATAGTGTGATGTGTAACTATTCGTGCCTGGCACAGTGTCTCAACCAGGCCAGGGACAGGCGATGCACTGCTCCCAACTCACATTGCTGTTTTCTTTTCTTCCTCTAAGAGGATTATCCTTGAGGAGATGGCAGGCAGAGTGTTTAAAATGGCCAACAATAGAATGGGAGATGAAGTGGAACTAAAGAAGAGTGTCAACCACCTGTTGTCCTCTTGTGGCCATCACTCCTCCCCTTTGTCCTCTTGTGACCATCACTCCGCCCCTTTGTCCTCTTGTGGCCATCACTCCTCTCCTTTGTCCTCTTGTGGCCATCACTCCTCTCCTTTGTCCTCTTGTGGCCATCACTCCTCTCCTTTGTCCTCTTGTGGCCATCACTCCTCTCCTTTGTCCTCTTGTGGCCATCACTCCTCCCCTTTGTCCTCTTGTGGCCATCACTCCTCTCCTTTGTCCTCTTGTGGCCATCACTCCTCTCCTTTGTCCTCTTGTGGCCATCACTCCTCCCCTTTGTCCTCTTGTGGCCATCACTCCGCCCCTTTGTCCTCTTGTGGCCATCACTCCTCCCCTTTGTTCTCTTGTGGCCATCACTCCACCCCTTTGTCCTCTTGTGGCCATCACTCCTCTCCTTTGTCCTCTTGTGACCATCACTCCTCTCCTTTGTCCTCTTGTGGCCATCACTCCTCTCCTTTGTCCTCTTGTGGCCATCACTCCGCCCCTTTGTCCTCTTGTGGCCATCACTCCTCCCCTTTGTCCTCTTCTGCCCATCACTCCTCTCCTTTGTCCTCTAGTGGCCATCACTCCTCTCCTTTGTCCTCTTGTGGCCATCACTCCTCCCCTTTGTCCTCTTGTGGCCATCACTCCGCCCCTTTGTCCTCTTGTGGCCATCACTCCTCCCCTTTGTTCTCTTGTGGCCATCACTCCACCCCTTTGTCCTCTTGTGGCCATCACTCCTCTCCTTTGTCCTCTTGTGACCATCACTCCTCTCCTTTGTCCTCTTGTGGCCATCACTCCTCTCCTTTGTCCTCTTGTGGCCATCACTCCGCCCCTTTGTCCTCTTGTGGCCATCACTCCTCCCCTTTGTCCTCTTGTGACCATCACTCCTCCCCTTTATCCTCTTGTGACCATCACTCCTCCCCTTTATCCTCTTGTGGCCATCACTCCTCCCCTTTGTCCTCTTGTGACCATCACTCCTCCCCTTTATCCTCTTGTGGCCATCACTCCTCCCCTTTGTCCTCTTGTGACCATCACTCCGCCCCTTTGTCCTCTTGTGGCCATCACTCCACCCCTTTGTCCTCTTGTGGCCATCACTCCTCTCCTTTGTCCTCTTGTGACCATCACTCCTCTCCTTTGTCCTCTTGTGGCCATCACTCCTCTCCTTTGTCCTCTTGTGGCCATCACTCCTCTCCTTTATCCTCTTGTGGCCATCACTCCTCTCCTTTATCCTCTTGTGGCCATCACTCCTCCCCTTTGTCCTCTTCTGCCCATCACTCCTCTCTTTTGTCCTCTTCTGCCCATCACTCCTCTCTTTTGTCCTCTTCTGCCCATCACTCCTCTCTTTTGTCCTCTTCTGCCCATCACTCCTCTCTTTTGTCCTCTTCTGCCCATCACTCCTCTCTTTTGTCCTCTTCTGCCCATCACTCCTCTCTTTTGTCCTCTTCTGGCCATCACTCCTCTCTTTTGTCCTCTTCTGCCCATCACTCCTCTCTTTTGTCCTCTTCTGCCCATCACTCCTCCCCTTTGTCCTCTTCTGGCCATCACTCCTCTCCTTTGTCCTCTTCTGCCCATCACTCCTCTCTTTTGTCCTCTTCTGCCCATCACTCCTCTCTTTTGTCCTCTTCTGCCCATCACTCCTCTCTTTTGTCCTCTTCTGCCCATCACTCCTCTCTTTTGTCCTCTTCTGCCCATCACTCCTCTCTTTTGTCCTCTTCTGCCCATCACTCCTCTCTTTTGTCCTCTTCTGCCCATCACTCCTCTCTTTTGTCCTCTTCTGCCCATCACTCCTCTCTTTTGTCCTCTTCTGCCCATCACTCCTCTCTTTTGTCCTCTTCTGCCCATCACTCCTCTCTTTTGTCCTCTTCTGCCCATCACTCCTCTCTTTTGTCCTCTTCTGCCCATCACTCCTCTCTTTTGTCCTCTTCTGCCCATCACTCCTCTCTTTTGTCCTCTTCTGCCCATCACTCCTCTCTTTTGTCCTCTTCTGCCCATCACTCCTCTCTTTTGTCCTCTTCTGCCCATCACTCCTCTCTTTTGTCCTCTTCTGCCCATCACTCCTCTCTTTTGTCCTCTTCTGCCCATCACTCCTCTCTTTTGTCCTCTTCTGCCCATCACTCCTCTCTTTTGTTCTCTGCTGCCCATCACTCCTCTCTTTTGTTCTCTTCTGCCCATCACTCCTCTCTTTTGTCCTCTTCTGGCCATCACTCCTTTCTTTTGTCCTCTTCTGCCCATCACTCCTCTCTTTTGTCCTCTTCTGCCCATCACTCCTCTCTTTTGTCCTCTTCTGCCCATCACTCCTCTCTTTTGTCCTCTTCTGCCCATCACTCCTCTCTTTTGTCCTCTTCTGCCCATCACTCCTCTCCTTTGTCCTCTTCTGCCCATCACTCCTCTCTTTTGTCCTCTTCTACCCATCACTCCTCTCTTTTGTCCTCTTCTGGCCATCACTCCTCTCTTTTGTCTTCTGCCCATCACTCCTCTCTTTTGTCCTCTTCTGCCCATCACTCCTCTCTTTTGTCCTCTTCTGCCCATCACTCCTCTCTTTTGTCCTCTTCTGCCCATCACTCCTCCCCTTTGTCCTCTTCTGGCCATCACTCCTCTCCTTTGTCCTCTTCTGCCCATCACTCCTCTCTTTTGTCCTCTTCTGCCCATCACTCCTCTCTTTTGTCCTCTTCTGCCCATCACTCCTCTCTTTTGCCCTCTTCTGCCCATCACTCCTCTCTTTTGTCCTCTTCTGCCCATCACTCCTCTCTTTTGTCCTCTTCTGCCCATCACTCCTCTCTTTTGTCCTCTTTTGTCCTCTTCTGCCCATCACTCCTCTCTTTTGTCCTCTTCTGCCCATCACTCCTCTCTTTTGTCCTCTTCTGCCCATCACTCCTCCCCTTTGTCCTCTTCTGGCCATCAATCCTCTCCTTTTTCCTCTTCTGCCCATCACTCCTTTCCTTTGTCCTCTTCTGCCCATCACTCCTCTCCTTTGTCCTCTTCTGCCCATCACTCCTCCCCTTTGTCCTCTTCTGGCCATCACTCCTGTCCTTTGTCCTCTTCTGCCCATCACTCCTCTCCTTTGTCCTCTTCTGCCCATCACTCCTCCCCGTTGTCCTCTTCTGGCCATCACTCCTCTCCTTTGTCCTCTTCTGCCCATCACTCCTCTCCTTTGTCCTCTTCTGCCCATCACTCCTCTCCTTTGTCCTCTTCTGCCCATCACTCCTCTCCTTTGTCCTCTTCTGGCCAGGACTCCTCCCCTTTGTCCTCCTCTGGCCATCACTCCCCCCCTTTGTCCTCTTCTGCCCATCACTCCTCTCCTTTGTCCTCTTCTGCCCATCACTCCTCTCCTTTGTCCTCTTCTGGCCAGGACTCCTCCCCTTTGTCCTCTTCTGGCCATCACTCCTCCCCTTTGTCCTCTTCTGCCCATCACTCCTCCCCTTTGTCCTCTTCTGCCCATCACTCCTCCCCTTTGTCCTCTTCTGGCCAGGACTCCTCCCCTTTGTCCTCTTCTGCCCATCACTCCTCCCCTTTGTCCTCTTCTGCCCATCACTCCTCCCCTTTGTCCTCTTCTGGCCAGGACTCCTCCCCTTTGTCCTCTTCTGCCCATCACTCCTCCCCTTTGTCCTCTTCTGCCCATCACTCCTCCCCTTTGTCCTCTTCTGGCCAGGACTCCTTCCCTTTGTCCTCTTCTGCCCATCACTCCTCCCCTTTGTCCTCTTCTGCCCATCACTCCTCCCCTTTGTCCTCTTCTGCCCATCACTCCTCCCCTTTGTCCTCTTCTGGCCAGGACTCCTCCCCTTTGTCCTCTTGTGGCCATCACTCCTCCCCTTTGTCTTCTTCTGCCCATCACTCCTCCCCTTTTGTCCTCTTCTGGCCAGGACTCCTCCCCTTTGTCCTCTTGTGGCCATCACTCCTCCCCTTTGTCCTCTTCTGCCCATCACTCCTCCCCTTTTGTCCTCTGTCTCCCTTTCCTTTTATCCAGAACTGTTTATTTTTTTCAACAAAAATGTAGAACGACAATACGTTTATTCGGAGCATGGTCTTGCATACAATTTGAAATAGTACAAGGATTGGTAGTCTTCAAACTTCCAATACTTCAATGTGTAAAAGCCTGTTGAACATCAGAAGTGTGTGTGTGTCACTAAGCTCCCGGTGGTTTCCAGGAGCATTTTAATGTGTATCTGGGCAATGTGCTATTAGAGGGATTTCCCTGGGTTGACAGCTCGGAGAATATGTGGCGAAATTGCGATGCCAGTGGGCTAAAAGAATGCTGGAAACAGGATTCAAATCATATTCTGGCAGAGCCTGTCACACCTCAATGGGCCGGGTTTCTTACGGTGGCGCTTTTCATTCTTGGCGGAGTTAAAACCTTTAACCATGGAGGCGGGAGAGAAAAAAACCTTGATTAAATGGTACACTGTGGTTTTTGTGCAGGAGGGCTCCAGACGAATTAAAAGATCAGGGTGCATCTTTCCTTACAACGTTTTGGACATCTCTTGTCCTGAGAGTTCAGCAATCTGTAAGTTCAGCTGCATCTACACTACAGCATGCTCACATCGTCAGGTTTATCTTTTGGGATTTGACCCTCCTTTAGGGTTCCAGATTCAGATCTTTACCTAGTGAAGCAGTATTTGGCTAGATAAGGGTCATGTTCTGACTGATTTATCCCAACTAAATGATCCGGTGAGGTATACAGGTTATAGAGGCTTATCCCAACTAAATGATCTGGTGAGGTATACAGGTATAGAGGCTTATCCCAACTAAATGATCCGGTGAGGTATACAGGTATAGAGGCTTATCCCAACTAAATGATCCGGTGAGGTATACAGGTATAGAGGCTTATCCCAACTAAATGATCCGGTGAGGTATACAGGTATAGAGGCTTATCCCAACTAAATGATCCGGTGAGGTATACAGGTATAGAGGCTTATTCCAGTACATGGATGTCGAGAGATTTTGGGGGATTGGGAGGTAGGATATTTGGCCATTGTGCAGACCTTCCTCTGAATCATATAGAGAATAGCACTTTATCCTGCATCAAGGCTGAACACGCTTGACCCTGCGGCATTACA
This sequence comes from Salvelinus fontinalis, assembly GCF_029448725.1. NCBI lineage: Eukaryota > Metazoa > Chordata > Actinopteri > Salmoniformes > Salmonidae > Salvelinus > Salvelinus fontinalis. Next base: position 18,897,038 of record NC_074690.1, on the reverse strand, counting down.
ATCTACGCTACATCAGTCCCCGTTGGGCCCTCAGGCACTGGTGTGTGTATCTGTGTGTCCCTACATTGATGTGTTTGGGGGTTGGATAAAGACCACTTGGTAGTCTTGTCATAGTTTGCTGGTTCAAAATCATCCCAGGGGAAAATTGCTACCCGGAATAACAAGGACATTCAGCTTTACATATCGAGAGGCATATCTGTGTTATAGCAAGGATGCCCTTTAAATAGGATACCTACAATGTAATAACACACAGCAAGGTTGAGGTAAGTTGTTACATTCACATTAACACTATGCTAATCTGGGTTGTTGTCCCATGTATTCGCTTTTGAGGAAATGTTTATCCATAACAGATTGTATTTTTTGTATTTACACCGTTAGGGAGGATATATCTAACGAGGACAAATCAATTAGCAGGTGAACAATGTCACAGCAAGGCAATCAACATGCAGTTTAGTAGGCAGAGCAAGGAGGCAGTTAACGTGGTGTTGGTGGGGATTGCAGCGATCCTAACCTAGAACGCTATCAGAGTGGTGAAGGTGTGTGTGTGTATGTGAGAGAGGGGGGGTTGGGGTCTTGTGCATTTTGACAAACCACGCTGTTTAAGATATAATAGCAGCATAATCACCGCCCCAGGCCGCCATTCTTCAGGATAATAGGCTGCTTATTCATCGGGGATGGCTTATGTCCCCTGTGCTTTTTATTTCTCCTGATTACCTTCTTCTCTCTCGCTTTCGCTCTCTTTCTCTCTCTCTGACCTTTTTCCTGTTTTATATATATATTTTTGGGGTAACACTTTCCTTGACACCCAGCGTCATAACACATTATGACACAGTCATAACCATGTCATAATATGTCATAACTAACATAACTTGTCATAACCTGTTAATATATGGTCATAACATTGTCCTGACACATATATTTACACCTGTTGTGACATATATATTGTGTTATTTTATGACTGGTTATGACACCTACATAAGAGTGTCAAACCCCACAAAACCTACCACACAAGGCAAGGCAAAACATTCCATTACACCATAGCCTATGTGTCAACAGTATTTTTATGTTATATATATATTTTTTATTTTATTTACCATATTCAATTATCATTGTAATTGCACACACATTGAGGTCAGACATGCACTTAGCCCAATGCTCTGCTGCTGATGACTAGGATGAATGCAGGAGCAGGTTTCAGGAGCAGGACAAGACACCCTCTTTTTGACTGATGCCTGATACAAGGGTATGTACGTGATAGGCCTATCTGGCTTTTATGATGGTCATAATGCTTCATGACAGTGTCATGAAGTCTATTTTCTACAAGAATACATTACAACAACTGATTTAAAAAACAAACTTTCACACGAAAGGAAACTTCTTGGCAGGGAAAGAAACTGTGTGTAAAAGTGGGTTTTGACACTCTGTAGGTGTCAGAACCAGCCATAAAATAACGCAATGTATGTCACAATAAGTATAAATGTATGGGTCATGACAGTGTTATGACCATAATGACAGGTTATGACCGTGTCCTAACGTTATGACATTGGGTGTCATGTAAAGTGTTACCATACTGTATATTGCCTGTCTTTCCCTCTTGTTATCCCTGTCACCTTCCTTTTCCCTCCTTTCTCACATTCTCTCTCTTCCTCTAAAAGTTCATTCCCTTCCTCCACACTGCACTCCTTCCTCCCCTGGAAGAAGACGGTGGCTAGCTTTGTCATGTGAGAACAAAAACCGAGAGAAGGAAGCTACACTATGTAAAGACCAAGCATTGCTTTATTTAGGATTTATTTTTACAACATCACTTTTCAAACTTACATTGTTAACAGAGAAAAAATGATAATGCCTATGGTTTCCAGATTAGTCTCTCCAACATTTGAAATCTACCACTGGACCAGTTAGTATGACAGGCTGGAGAGAAACAGTAGAACTATTACCATCACAGCCACAATGGAACTCATATGTAGACTACCAGACAGTATAGCTTCAGTAGTCCAGGGAATAGAAGGTAATGGAATGGCGTGAGCCGTTTAAATACTATTGTACAACTGACAACTATAGGAATCGCCAACTTGGACAGTTTATGATCAATTAACAACATATGAACACCTTTACATTTGCCTTATCAGTAAACATTAATAGATAGACTTATTTTTCTTCTTAATTTACATATTTCAATTATTTACATTATCGGAGTGGATGGACTTGATGGGATCCCAGCACAGAGAGAATCACAGGTGCATAATCGACAAGAATTTAAAGATTGGCCACTCCTTAAAGTGCTTAAAGAGTACAACAGAAAGTACTGGAGACTACTACCCCTTTTCTGCTCAGAGCTTTGGATATAAGGGAATCATAAATAGTATGCATGTTCATAATTGCATATGCTCCCCTCCCCTCTGCCCAGGGCAAAATGTAATTAAAAGCTTTGCACATTTAGTCACTGAAAATATTTTCTCATTACCAAGCCAGTCTCTGTACAACATGATTTAATACTGGGCATTAAACTGGTAAATTAGTCACTTCTTTTTTTTTTTTTTTTTTAATTTTACCCCCTTTTCTCCCCAATTTTCGTGGTATCCAATCGCTAGTAATTACTATCTTGTCTCATCGCTACAACTCCCGTACGGGCTCGGGAGAGACGAAGGCCCGGAAGCCAGCCGCACCAATGTGTCGGAGGAAACACCGTGCACCTGGCCCCCTTGGTTAGCACGCACTGCGCCCAGCCCGCCACAGGAGTCGCTGGAGCGCGATGAGACAAGGAAATCCCTACCGGCCAAACCCTCCCTTACCCGGACGACGCTAGCCCAATTGTGCGTCGCCCCACGGACCTCCCGGTCGCGGCCGGCTGCGACAGAGCCTGGGGGCGAACCCAGAGACTCTGGTGGCGCAGTTAGCACTGCGATGCAGTGCTCTAGACCACTGCGCCACCCGGGAGGCCCTAATTAGTCACTTCTAATTCGGATATTGAGGAGAACATGGCTTGAGTTTATATTTATGTATGTGCTTGCTTTTTTAGAATGTGCTATGTACCTACATGTCCTAATTGAAATGGTAATGGCCCCACGGTACAAATAGTCTCTCAATGCCACCAATGCTGGCACAAATGTATTTTCCCCCTTGAAGACCCAAATTCCCTTAAAACTGCCTAAATTCATATTTTATCTGTAAACATTACATTGCAAAGTCTTTATCACCAAGTGCAACACTAGACAGGTAAATACTTATGAAGTGTATTTGTTCTGCTTTAGAGATCCTGTGTATAGCCTGTGCAATCCCAGAAGTTAGGCAACTGATAAAGCAAGAAGCAGGAGAGAACTCGGTCCAGGGTGATTTGCCATTTTGGTTTTCAGAACTCTGGCTACTAATGCCCCGAAACCATCTGCTGGAGAATATGGTTCCTGTAGGGCTACGGAGGTTACAGACACGGGATGGGTGGGATGTAGTATCGATCTCCCGGCTAGGTCGCACTAAGATCCTGGGGCTTAGTTAGGCAGCGTGTCCAGTCCCAGGGAGGCCGCATGCTGCTTGGCCCGCATCCGGAGGTTTTCGATGCTGGTGGTCTTGCTGTTTTGGCTGGGGAGCCCTCCGGAGGCCTGGAGCAGGGGACTGTTCCACACCTGCTGCGCTGCATGGTGGGACAGCGACTGGTAGTAGGATTGGCAGGGCAGGGAGCCCAGCGGCGCCGGAGACATGTTGACATTCATGCCCAGGTAGGGCAGAGATGGGGGGGTACCCATGTCGAAGGAAGGGTAGAGTGCCATGTTGTTGGTGGCAGCCATGTGCTGGCGGAACTGCTCCTGCAGGCAGAAGAGGCTGAGCGGGGAGGAGGAGTAGGAGTGGCTCTGGGAGATCCCACCACTGACACCACTGGACGAGGGCGTCACAGACCGGGAGACCATAGGGGATTCTGGGTAAGGGGAAAAAGCATGAGTCAATAACATTAAACTAAGTTTTACTGGTGGGCAGGGAGGCAGACATGTATAGAACTAACAAAGAACCAGCAAAGCTGTTGTGCCACTTCTTCATTTGCCAGTATGACTGAAATGAACTGATGTTGGGCAACAATGTGAGCCCCCCCCCAGCTACAGTATATTAGAGCTGTACAAGTGCCAGTCATAAGAGCTTGTCCTTTACCAGGTTTGGGGCTAAGTAGTTTGCAGGGTGGAGAGACGTCGCCGGGCGTCATCACCCTTTCACTCTTTAACTCCTCCCTCTGTGCGTTATACTCCTCCTCCTTATCGGTGGCATTGTCCTCTGTGGCCGACTCGCTGCCTGACTGCTCCGCTGAGGTCACGTTCAACTCCACGCTAATTTCCGACACCAACAGACGGGGTGGACCCTCAACCTCCAAGGAGGAAGAGGATGGTGGGAGCTGGTTCTCTGGAGTGATGGTGGTGGGAGCCTCCTCCTCGTCACCTCCCTCTCGGTTGGCCTCCTTCTGTTTCTGGAGCTGCTCCTTCTGCAGGCTACGCTGTTTCTTGCGGAATTTGGCCCGGCGGTTCTTGAACCACACCTGTTTGAAAGGTTGCCATATTGGGAGACAGTCAGAAGCATACTCAGGGTGCAAGAGATTAAGCCAAATGGTTGTGGGTGTTACATTGGTGTAGGTCTGCCTACTGTTTATCTTTAAGACAAGCAAAGAAGAACTGCAAATGACTAAAGTCATTTTTTTTCTGGAATGTTTATCCAGTGGTAAATATATTTCTTTAATTATAATTCAGGTACAATAATCAATATTGTATGTATTTCAAGCTACAGGTACCATGCATTCTGAATGTTAATTCATTAGTTACCTGCACGCGGGCCTCGGGGAGGTTAGTGCACATGGCCAGGCGCTCGCGCATCACAACGTCGGGGTAGTGGGTCTTCTGGAAGGTCTTCTCCAGTGCCTCGAGCTGCTGTGCGGTGAACGCGGTGCGGCTCCGGCGCTGTTTGCGGTGCTGGGACCCGTAGCGAGCCTCCAGAATGATGTCTTGAAATGTGCAGCCGTTGGAAGAGAAGAAACACGGCAAGTTTAATTAATTGGATGGTACCCTATCCTATAGGGGGATATGTCAGAAAGTGATAATCAAAGGTGATGCCTAGTGTGTGTAAAAGTTTGTTTGTTGGACTCAATTACCAGCCAGTCTCTCCGCGAGGGTGAGCGCGTGCACTGAAGGTCGGTAGTCTGGCGCATGCTGTGCCTGTTGCGCGGCCTGCTGGTGCAGGCTGTACATTGCGCTCAGGGAGTTCATCGCGTGGAGAGAGTAGCCGTTCACTCCATAGTGCTGCATGACGGCCACTACCTGTTGGAAAACAAGCATAGATCATGTTAGCATTTGCTTGAATGTTTCCATTTGGCTATCTGTCCGGAGAGTTTGATAGGCTATTGTTACATGCGTAAACGTTCCCATTTTAGATACGCGCGTAATGAACGGTCTAAATTCACTGTTGGTTTAATGATCTGACAGTTCAGGATATTTTGTATGTTGTGTGTAGACAATGAGCACTTGCAGTTTATGCATATTGCAGTTCATAATTTGATCACCTCATATAAAGTTGCAGTTTTGCAGACCTTTGTATTTATCTGTGCAACCAAGGTTGGTTAATCCTTGACAAACCACGACTTAATTTGTTCATATTAAAGTTATCAGAGTCGTGTGGTGCTTGTAATAGCCAACGACGTGGTCATTTGAATCGCATACAGACGCATTTCATTTCGTCAAGGTAGACTTATGGCTCAGGGGCAATATATTTTAATATCTGGACAAATACTTTAACATTTACATTTACATTTAAGTCATTTAGCAGACGCTCTTATCCAGAGCGACTTACAAATTGGTGCATTCACCTTATTAACCATTAATATCCAATTATCGCTTGGTTCAAGCCATTAATTATACACAATTATTTTAATTGGGGTAGGGTGTAATTATCACTCGTTCACGTAATGAAGCGTAACGGATGCCTTATGAAGGGATGTATTTACTTACTTTCCCTGTGATCGCAGCAAAAGCGCAAATCCCCTTTGAAAGCGCTGCGTTGAGAGATCATTGCGTTGATGAAACGCTTTGGAGATGATACAACAAGATGTGTTCCGCGCCGGGATGGGAACCTGAAATCACAGAGGTCCCGTGTGGCTCAGTTGGTAGAGCATGGCACTTGCAATGCCAGGGATGTGGGTTTTATTCCCACGGGGGACCGTGGGAATAAAGTGTAAGAAGTAAGAAAATGTATGCAAATCGCTCTGATTAAGAGCGTCTGCTAAATTACGAAAATGTATTATATTGAACGGTAATGATAGGCTATTCTGTCAATACCAATGCTTTAGCTAGGTCTACTGAATTATCTCATTCGGTTAGCCTATGAATTTTAGCAGCCACTTTAGTTCTTTTTAACTAGGCCTACTATTTGTTGGACCATGTTGGTTAATATTTAGGCTACGTTGTTAACCCGTGTTGCCTCCGCCTCCTTACGTGAAATTCGCTAATCAAACACTTTTCTCGTGGCAGGTAGCCTAGAGTGTTGGGCCAGTAACCGAAAGGCTGATATATCGAATCCCGAGTTGACAAGGTAAAAATCTGTAATTCTGCCCCTGAACAAGGCAGTTACCACACTGATCCAAGGCCGTCATTGTAAATAAGAATGTGTTCTTAACTGACTTGCCTAGTTAAATAAAGGTTAAAAAAAAAAGTTTTATTATAAGTCTAATTAAAAGTATATCCTTCATTTTATTGGACAGAACAACTTTACAGCAAAGGAATCAAAGACTTCCCACTGGGCTCACTGGTTGAATCAACGCTGTTTCCACGTCATTTCAATGGAATTATGTTGAACCAACGTGGAATATACGTTGAATTGACGTCTGTGGCCAGTGGGTTATATGTAGGTCTCCGAGGCCAAATATCTCATCCTGCATTTTTGTTGGTTATTATTTGCCCCTTTGAGATTTTCATAGATAAAATTAAATGCTTCAGGACACGATTAGATACATGTTAGTGTCGAGGTCTTTGACAAGAAGAGACATCTTCGAGGCTCGAGCGGTTATAATTATAACACAGAGAAAATATATAAATATTCCCATGCATGGCAGGTACCAGGAGATTTGGAAGCGGGAGAGGGTCCCTAAAGTCTTAAATTGCCTCACTATAGCATTTTGACATGCTAGGCCTGGGATGTAGCCTCTAATGTTTTCATCTTCACTGGTGTCTGTGCTCCTTTAGGTCTATTTTCATTGGCCAGTTCTGGATCTGCGATACAGAATCCTCAGATCCTCAAAAAGTTCTACAGCTGCACCATCGAGAGCATCCTGACTGGTTGCATCACCACCTGGTATGGCAACTGCTTGGCATCCGACCACAAGGCGCTACAGAGCGTAGGGCCTAGTACATCACTGGGGCCAAGCTTCCTACCATTCAGGACCTCTATAACAGGCGGTGTCAGAGGAAGGCCCTAAAAATGGCTAAAGACTCCAGCCATTAGCCTTGTATTGTCATTTTATTGTGTTACTTTTTTAAACTTTAGTTCATTTAGTATATATTTTCTTAACTCTTATTTTTCTTAACTGCATTTTTGATTGAAAGTAGGCATTTCAATACACCTGTTGTATTCGGCGCATGTGACAAATACGAATTGATTTGATTTGGGGAAGTTCACTACGGGTTACTGGGGGCAAAGAATATTTATAATATGAATGTCTTGATTTAAATTAAACCAAAAAAGGTATATGTCCATTATTATTATATGTCCGTTATTCGGCTGATTGAAAATGTAGGTCGGCCTATTCAAGTCATTCAAATAGTTAGTCGTTTTCGAAATATCATGGTGCTCAATTGCTCATTGACTGTATCTTAAATCTATCACCATAACCTCGAAGATAAGCTTGATATAAGAGCGCATTGGGACTCATATTTACTCCAGTCAATTTATACATATTCAATTGTACATAAGAATATTATACAACAGAATGAACTGCCTCAAGTCTTGCCCAAGGCTAAGGAGGCTGTGATAATTCAAATTCAGTCAAGAATTTCATTTATCCACACGCAATTCAATTTTTTTTTAAAGTGACGCTGCACTTAATGCAGTCTGTGATAAGGATCAACTGGATGTATTTAATTGAATATTAACTGTAATTGCTAACATGCTTGAGAAGTAAGCTGCATTGTGTGCACTTGAAGTTCATTGACTTCATTACCCTTGACAATACTTAATACAATGTCACTTAATCACTTAATCATGTTAATTTGTGATATAGTAAGACCTTAAATTATATAGTTGTAACCTACACAACAATGTAATAGGCCTGGTAAACTGTTATTTTCTATTGTTATTTTATAATGTTAGGCCTATCGAAATTATATTATGAATGATTTTGACAGTTGTATTATTACCACGTTTTTTTCAATATTTGATGGCGTTCAAATACAGATCTCTATTAGGCCATAGCACCATTACTAAAGAATGTATCTGTTTTGTATCATTGCGTTTTACTTGTCATGTATTGTTGTTTATAATAACGTGTATTTGAATGTGGATGTGTAGTTTAATGTGTATATTGTTTTTTGATGTGCATTGTTGTGCTAAACAGGGCTCATCTGGAGGAAAGGAGACGTTGGTCTCAGCATTGAGTACGTAAAAATAAAATAAATACAAATGTGTTTTACTAACAATTAAATCAAATGAGTGAATCAAACACTCCATCCAAATAAATAGGAATTTGCCTTTTTTCCCCTTTTTGCTTGTAACAAGTCATAATCTGAGCAATAAAATCAGACCTATAACACCGTGAAGCTGCTGTCCATGTTCTGTGTGTGTGCATGAGGGAGCTGAGTGTGTGAATGACGCCCGCAGTGCCTATTCCCAACCTATTACACTGCAGTGCCTGATGAATGTGATCACAGGGCAAGAGGGAATAGGTTAATTCGCCTGGACAGAAGGACGGTGCTTCGCTAAACATTTACTTTGGTCCCCCAAGTATTTGAGTTGAATGGGCCCGCTTTCCTCCCCTCCCTCGCGGTCTCTCGTCCCATCGCCCCGCGGGGCAACGTTTTGGCTGAGATGTATGGCTTCTCCGTGGGTAAAATATGCATGTTGATCCCCATTTGGCTCCCCGTCTAATGGAAGTGCAAATAGGTTTCGAGTGCGAGGCTCTCCATTTATCATCAACGCTGACACCGACGGACATACAGTGCGGTTCAACAGCGTGCGCGCGTGTGTGTACGTCCGTGTGCACGTGCGTGAGTAGAGCGAAAGAGAACGAGGCTACTTACTCATACTAATTCTTATGTTGTACTTTCACGTTTTTCATGCATTTTATTGTTTTTGATCATTACACTGTTATGATAGGCCTACCATATTTACCACACAAGCCTACTTATTCTGTCTAGCTGCCATTGTTGTCTATTCATATGCCTATCCCTTCTCCGGGCTGTATGTTTTTGAGTGCCCCAGGCAGCACAGTTCAAAGCTTCGGTTATTAAAACAGCATTATGAAAATTGGCATGTACATTGCAACCCTTTGATCTGACTAAATTAGGAAAAATGTTATTGCTAAAAACCCTTCGGCCCGAGGCGACTCGTGTATGGCAAGCGACAATCTGCCCTTTGGGGTGTCAGAGTCATATTTTGTATTCCAGACTGTTCATAGCCGCGAGAAAAATGTTTGATTAGCGAATTTCACGTGAGGAGGCGGAGGCAACACGGGTTAACAACGTAGCCTAAACCACTAGTCCTGATAAACTATTCGTTAATTTACTATTAGTTTAAACGATTTAATTGCAATTTCATATTGACACAATGGCATGGGTCTGTGCAATTTATGTTGTTTTTTGTATTTGACTTATTTTATATTGTTTTTGATTTTATAGTTCCATGAAATGGTATATGCAGAGCTCCCTTTAAAAAGAGACACCAGTCTCAATGGCGACTCCCTTTAAAAAGAGACACCAGTCTCAATGGCGACTCCCTTTAAAAAGAGACACCAGTCTCAATGGCGACTCCCTTTAAAAAGAGACACCAGTCTCAATGGCGACTCCCTTTAAAAAGAGACACCAGTCTCAATGGCGACTCCCTTTAAAAAGAGACACCAGTCTCAATGGCGACTCCCTTTAAAAAGAGACACCAGTCTCAATGGCGACTCCCTTTAAAAAGAGACACCAGTCTCAATGGCGACTCCCTTCTAAAAAGAGACACCAGTCTCAATGGCGACTCCCTGCTAAACGAAAGATAAAATGAAACATACTTTTTTTTAGTTTATTCAATCTGAACCTATAGATCTGAGGGTTGAAAATGTACTTTATTTTTCTGAATGTTAATAATTCTGAAAGGGAAATTACATGAAATGTAGCTGTTATGCCTATAAAAGTTACAGTACAATGCCATGAAATCCTCATACACTCAACAAATTCTTGCGTCATAATTCCCAGATGGAAATGACTGAAGTACTTCCACAAGACACTGTATATCTACATATTAATTTGATTTATTTTTTAATATACCATTTTTTTGCAAGATCTCCCATTAATTTTTGGATGTCCTCATTTCAATCCTACAAAAATGTACTTGAATCTTTACCAATTGAATAGGCCTACTTTATTACTTATGTCAAGTCTTGCCTTCACATCTGCAGCCAAAACATAATTTTACTGTGCTCGCTATACTGTAAATGCTCGCTCGATATTTGATCGACAACGTCTTGTAAAGCATAATATCATATCGTGCAATTACCATTAGGTTTATTATACGCTTAAAGTGTGCACCAATAATGTAAATATTGTTCCACCACATGTGTATCAATACTGTTGTTAACAGCATTGACAGGTTGGTTACAAGTTGACCCAGTCCCAGAGATGTCCTAAAAGTTCTTACCTCTTAGTCAGCCGAGTTGTCTTTGGATGTTGTGCTGCTTGGAAGTGTATCCCGATTCTGAAGTGATTTTATTAAGATTTGTATTGTTGCTATGGCTCCTTGTTTATAATGTCCACCTTTCTCGTGTTCTTCATGGGATTGGGAACGAACGACTGCAAGTCCATACAGTTCTGTCTTGTGTGAAACGCGTGCTCTGCTACTTTACGCGTGTCTGAATCCTGTGCGTCTCGCGCTCAACATAGGAAGCTGCCATCTACTGGAACATGAGCTGAAGAGGGATTTTAAAGAGTGCTCTGTGAGGTCATGTAAGCTTTCTAGTGGTCCTTGAAGCTGTCAATCAAATAAAGAGGCTCTTTATCCACCATTAGTAGCGGACGTTTGGCCAATGACCATACCAATATTCGAAATCATCAACTTTAGAATATAATGTCTGCGGATTCCCATATGCAGTCAACATGTATTTGTTTCGCATTTGCGTTTGAATTGATAAACATTCAGTCAATTTATGGATTAAGAAGAGTATCAACTCCTTTAAATTCTGGAAAGCAAGACGTAAAAACAAGTATACTTAGATTTTTCTTGCATTTGAGGGACATTGGATCAGTGAATTGAGTAGCCCCTAATTGGGAGATGGATGACATTTCCAGAATTTAAACGCTGGTCAATTATCTTTTAAAAGATAAAACAATATTCAATACTTATTTTCTAATATTTTTGATACTTTTGTAATAATGAATTGTATTGATTTATAAATGGACAAAGGAGCCAGTTTTAACTTCCGTGTGGTAACTTCAGTGTTTCTTATGACCAGTGACAGACATTGTCGTTGCAGGGTCTAAAGTTATTTTGTCTTTTTTTATCAAATATTTCTGAATGTATTTTTTGTGTGCAATGAAATGTATATTCCTCAGAATACTTTTGGCATTAGTGATGTACATGGATGTCTTTGGGTTTTGGAAAACCTCATACGGTTTTGGGTTTTGGAAAACCTCATACGTTGGTTTTATTTGCATTTCGGCTTTCCTCATGCCATTGGAGGAGAGAGCGCTAATAGATGCCAGGCTTTTAAGAACCTCTCCCGGCCTTCAAGGATTTGGGTTAGGATAGGGAAGACAAGACGCCATCTCAGCCTCCAAAAACCCCTGTCTTCAAATGACTGCGGGTAAGAGGATTAAAACAATAATGCCCTTCTCTTCTTGAAGGGGTCGTAGAGAAGATTTCTTCTCCCGGAGCAAAACCGTTTAGGTGGGAATTAAGGGCAGCGCATAGTAGCCTTTTAACGTAAAGCTTGTATATTTTATAAAAGATTCTTTGGGAAAGCGGGCAAGGGTGAAAATCCTAACCGGAGTTTTATCTCTGACCATGTTTCTCATCCACAGAAATTTGAATTGCAAACAAAATATCCTATGGAATAGAGAATATTGCATTTTCACCCTCTATATAGTAGAGACTGTTCTGCAACTTTCTTTGGGAAACATACTTCTGTCCAAGAGAGAGAGAGCGAGAGAGAGAGAGAGCGAGAGCGAGAGAGGACAGGGGTATTTTGCAGGTACCCAAAGACGGGTAGAAATTACGCACGAATTACACACTGTAAACAATGTTATACAATTATTATTCCAATTATATTCTAAGTCACTGCTGTCAATATCTGTAGTCTGAAACTAAACCACATGGAATATGATTTTGCATGGGATGAATCCTAATGCGTTTTTTTGTTTTTGTATATGAAAGTTGGAGAAACTGGTACCAATAGCACATTTGTGCAGTAAACAGGATTACGATTTTCCAAGAAAATAGGTTTAACGTAGTTTTATGTTTTTACACATTATCTTTAGACAATAGGTAATATAAGGGTTACATATTGTCTATATTCCAATTAGGTGGTATAGGTCTAGTGTTGCTCCTTATGGTCCAAATACAGAATTCTGATTCTGAAGTTGCACGCTTAGAAGTTGGTTCTCATCTTTGCTTTAAATTAGGCTATTTGGGGGTTCAATTATGTGCTCGGATTTGTACAACTGTCAAAGTGAAGCTTTTGACTATTTACTTAGTTAACTAAATGATGCATAGGCTACTTGGCTAAATCAGCGTGATTGAAATTAATGTCATTCCAACGTTATAACATTCAATCACCACAACAATAATAACCTTTTTTATTTATGTTTTTACCAGTATTAATAATAAAAATTATTATTATTATGATTATTATGCTGTCTTTGTATATATCTGCAGATATATACCGTCCATACATAGACTATTACAGTTATGGTATAGTCATTTCAACTGTAAAAAGTTTAGCTAAACTGTCAATCTGCCCCGCAAACAAACTCTTGTCCCTCTCTGGTTTCTGTTGCCTTCGTCTATCACTCGGTTTCTTCTTGAGGTCTGAGAAAGAAAGAGGATTAACTTGTGAACCAATGGAAATAAGAACTTAAACGGGAGGTAAATCTGGGCAGTGTCTCTTTTTGAGGACCGTTTCTAAAGCAATTAAAGCGAGAACGCGTTCTTCTCAGCGCCTCTTCTCCAAAGCTGCTTTGCGCTAGGCTTAGCGCGACTACTGTCCGGCGCATCTGAAAGGTTTAAACGCCCAAGTGTCACAAGAGCTTCCCAATAAGAATACCTCTCGAGCCCTGCCAAGTGTCCTCACCTCTCCGAATTATAACCCCACGGTCCTGGGACTGGAGCTATCCCTAAGGTTCATCCTGGGTTTTTGGCGGCTTGTCACTTGTTATTTTAGACCCTTGAGTTTACGATTTATCTTACTCTCGCCTTTACATCATGCAAATCATTTTGATGTGAGTTGCTTTTAGGCCTAATTGTCTATACATGTATCAATTGCCTATGTCCTATTCATTGATCTCCATATTATGTCTAGTCATGTAAGTGTTTCGCCAATTGAAAACATTTATGTTATGTGATGATGGCAGCCTATAAAAGGTTGATAATGGCGCGGTTATGGGAACTTTATTTCCATATTGGATGATTACCTGCAATTCTATTTACATGAAAACGAATGACATAGTAGGCTACTTTTTTTGTGGGGGGGGGGGGGGGGGGGCAGAAGAGGGAAAAAATGTATTACTGACAATGAATACTGCTCGCTAATAGCTAATTAATAGTCCTAATGATGTTTCTGCGACTTCATGAATACATTAGGTTTGCAATCGAGCCAGCTTTAGCCTCCGCGGCTCCATTCAAGGGTATTTCAGCATCTGTTCATCCCATGGCAATTAATCATTTTGATGTGTAGTTTAGAATCGACTACTTCCACGAGACCTTTTTTTGACAAGAATAACAAAGCAATTTGCCAGGAGCTATCTCTTAGATACGTTATTAGCAAACCATCTTAACCAGATGTACTTACTCCCTTATTTCCCAAATTAGATACATGCGTTAAAGAACACCTCCACTTTTCGTTTTATGGTCAACACCACTCCTCTGTATCCTGCTGCTGGTGATATCCTTTTATTGGTGACAAGATCTCCGGATCTCCTCAGCAAATCCCCACTAAAAGTTTTCAACCTGTCAGTTCTCTCTAAAAGCTGAATAATGCCCCCTCTTTCTCTCTCCACTCAATCCCTTTCTCTTTTTTCTCACCCTCCCTATTTTCGCCCTTGTCTCTCTATCCTTCTGTCTCACCCCTTTCTCTACCCTCGGTTCTTTCTATTTGTACCTTTTACCCCATTTTTTCTCTCTCTCTCTTTTTTCTCCTCACACTCTCCTTCTTCTCTGATGCCCTTCTCACCCTCTCTCTCTCTCCCTTTCTCTCTCTCTCCGTCTCTCTCTCTCTCTGGCCCGGATCTCTCAGCACAAGGGGCCCCATTGTAAAGTCCTAATCCAGAGGCAACACAGCTTTAGCAACATGGAGGGATAAAAGGCCCATCAAGCCCACAACTTTATGGGGGCAAATCTCTTCCTAATCCCTCGCTTTATCTAAACAAAAGCCCCTCTGCCATAATCCACCTTCTCTTCGAAAAAAGAAAAGGGGCAAAAAAAACAGAGAGGGGTAAAAAGATCTCACACACTCTGGGGTTGAACAGGGAGCTAAGACCCAAAGGAATTAATTTCCTGGAGAAACTAACCATTACTGACAAGCTTTTGTCATCAGTTATGAAATTGCCCCCTGGTAACCACAAAATAAAGTTATTGCATGCTTATTGTCATTTACGGTTTGCATTGCTCTTGAGAGATGGTTGCATTTTTCTGTATCAGGTTATATAGGCACTAAAATGAGCCTGGCTCTCCCACAGGGTCAAGAAAGCTGTTTCCAGTATGTACTCACAGCCTGGGTATGTCATTTTGAGTCAACATTATTTCTGACACAAAGTGTGCGAGGCGTTACGACTTTGAATTACATGGGTTCCTATGCACTGTCACAACAAAAAGGGCCTCCCTGTTAGTGTTAAAAGTATTCACTTCAGAGTCACCAAAAGTGTTGGAAATGTCAGAAATATCTAGTCAATCTAAAACAATGACTTATTTTTAGGTCATTTCAGCTGCTGTAGCCTTTATACTCCCAGTTAGTTCTATAGGATGAGAGGGCTCAGTAAGGAGGATGATTGGAGAGCTCAGGACTCAACCTCATCACTGACTGGGTGATTAGTACTGAATCAGCAACTTATAAAGGGAAGGCCAGCAGGGAGGAGAAGTGGTGGTGGTGTGCTAAAGGGTGGGAATACCAGCATCCACAGACAGAACACCTATTCATTTGTGGCCTCCATGTAAAGTAATGTAGCCATTTTGAGCAGCCAACTGCAGTACTGAGGGTTTGTGTTATTGGGTTGGATAGAAACGGTATGTTCTGACCAGTGCAGAAAGAGTTGACCCTACAACAGCCTTTTAGAGCCCATTATAACATATCAGTAAATATAAGATTATGCATATTTATTTAGTATCCATATGGGGGCTTAATTAGACCAAGTTCTGTTACATACCTTTAGCCCAATAACAGACAGTGGATGAATTGACATTTTGAGCTCCCTGATCTACCATATGTCCCATTGTCTAACGTCAGATAGCTTGACGTCCGTCTGCACCGATGGCTCCTGGCAACTGCGTGTCGCGTTAGAATGATGCCATCTGATAGAAGACAATGCCATATATCCACCCTATATATATGTTTGGGCTCCCAAGTGGCGCAGCGGTCTAAGGCACTGCATCTCAGCGCTAGAGGCATTACTACAGACCCTGGTTCAATTCCAGGCTGTATCACAACTACCTGTGATTGGGAGTCCCATAGGGTGGCACACAATTGACCCAGCATCACCCGGGTTAGGGTTTGGCCGGGGTAGACCGTCATTGTAAATAAAAATGTGTTCTTAACTGACTTGCCTGGTTAAATAAATAAATAAATAGGGAATTAATGCTAGGTCTGCCCTCATCCCCACTCTGCTAATATGCATAGCCAGATAAGGCTGTGATCTTAATTTGTCCAAAATTCCTCCCCCATTTAAAGGGATGGGTTCAGTATAAGGGCCAATCTGCCTGACGATGACTATTCCCACCAAATCCCTCTGCTCCCCTGAGGCAAAATCCCTCCCTGTCGATCGCCTAAAACATCTGTCTTTACTTTCCCAAATCCCTTTGTATCTGCTCCTCTCTGGAATGTCAACCCATAATCTGGGTTAGAGAATGGAAGCTCGTGTGGGGAGGGTTTAGTGTGGGCTGTGGAGGATAGGGTGTCGTCTAGTTGGTATTACCTGTTGCACTAGATAGTGAGGCAATTTAGGCAAGGGACTGATCGTTCTGCACTGAGAATGTAGGCTTAGTTTAAAAAAAAAACTGTATTTAAGCAGGTAGGCTAGATATCTTGAAGGAGATCTAGCAAGAAGATCAACATGAAAATATACAATAATTGTCGTAGTGCTGAATAGACCATTTCTGTGTATTGTACTTTATGCAACTTTCGAACGTAGCAAAGTGGGTTTTGTTTTGACTAGTATTGTCACGTTCCTGACCTATTGTTCCTTTTTCTTTTATTTATTTAGTTGGTCAGGGCGTGAGTTGGGGTGGGTTGTCTTTGTGTGTTTTTGTATTGTCTAGGGTGTTGTATGGTTTAGGGGGTTATATAGAGTAGATGGGTTAGTGTTCAGTGTAGGTGTCTAGGAAAGTCTATGGTTGCCTGAATTGGTTCTCAATCAGAGACAGCTGGTTATTGTTGTCTCTGATTGGGAGCCATATTTAAGGCAGCCATAGGCTTTAGCTGTTTGTGGGTAATTGTCTATGTCTAAGTGTTTAGTGTCAGCACTTCAGGAACGTGACATAACCTCCCACTTAAGGTGCGAACTCCGGGCGCACCAGAATAAAGTCTAGGGGAGGGTCTGGGTGGGCGTCTGTCCACGGTGGCGGCTGGTGGTCCCCACCCCACCATAGTCACTACCCGCTTTCGTAGCCTCCTCCAAATGACCACCCTCCACATTAACCCCACTGGATTAAGGGGCAGCACCGGACTAAGGGCCAGCACCGGACTAAGGTGCAGCACCGGACTAAGGGGCAGCACCGGACTAAGGGGCAGCACCGGACTGAGGGGCAGCACCGGACTGAATGGCGAATCCTGGCTGGCTGGCTCTGGCGGATCCTGGCTGGCTGGCTCTGGCGGATCCTGGCTGGACGGCTCTGGCGGATCCTGGCTGGACGGCTCTGGCGGATCCTGGCTGGACGGCTCATGGCTGGCTGACGGATCTGGCTGCTCATGGCTGGCTGACAGATCTGGCTGCTCATGGCTGGCTGACGGATCTGGCTGCTCATGGCTGGCTGACGGATCTGGCTGCTCATGTCTGGCTGACGGATCTGGCTGCTCATGGCTGGCTGACGGATATGGCTGCTCCTGGCTGGCTGACGGATCTGGCTGCTCATGGCTGGCTGACGGATCTGGCTGCTCATGGCTGGCTGACGGATCTGGCTGCTCATGGCTGGCTGAACGCTCTGGCTGCTCATGGCTGGCTGAAGGCTCTGGCTGATCCTGTCTGGCGGAAGGCTCTGTCTGATCCTGTCTGGCGGAAGGCTCTGGCTGATCCTGTCTGGCGGAAGGCTCTGGCTGATCCTGTCTGGCGGACGGCTCTAGCGGCTCCTGTCTGGCGGACGGCTCTAGCGGCTCCTGTCTGGCGGACGGCTCTAGCGGCTCCTGTCTGGCGGACGGCTCTGAAGGCTCATGGCAGACGGGCGGTTTTGCAGGCTCAGTACAGACGGGCGGCTTTGAATACTCAGTACAGACGGGCGGCTTTGAATACTCAGTACAGACGGGCAGTTCAGACGGCGTTGGGCAGACAGGCAGTTCAGGCGCTGTTGGGCAGACGGGTAGTTCAGGCGCCTTTGGGCAGACGGGCAGTTCAAGCGCCGTTGGGCAGACTGGCAGTTCAGGCGCCATTGGGCAGACGGCAGACTCTGGCCGGCTGAGACGCACTGTAGGCCTGGTGCGTGGTGCCGGAACTGGAGGTACCGGGCTGAGGACACGCATCTCAGGGCTAGTGCGGGGAGAAGGAACAGGGCATGCTGGACCCTAGGGACGCACATTAGGCCTAGTGCGTGGTGCCAGAACTGGTGGTACCGGGCTGAGGACACGCATCTCAGGGCTAGTGCGGGGAGCAGCAACAGGACGCACAGGACTCTGGGGACACACAGGAGGCTTGGTGCATGGTGTAGGCACTGGTGGTAAAGGGCTGGAGACACGCACCATAGAGCTAGTGCGTGGAGGAGGCACAGGGCTCTGAAGACGCACAGGAAGCCTGGTGCGTGGTGTAGGCACTGGTGGTACTGGGCTGGAGCGGGGAGGTGGCGCCGGAAATACCGGACCGTGCAGGCGTACTGGCTCCCTTGAGCACTGAGCCTGTCCAACCTTACCTGGTTGTATCCGACCAGTGCGGGGAGGTGGAATAACCCGCACCGGGCTATGTAGGCGAACCGGGGACACCATGCGTAAGGCTGGTGCCATGTAAGCCGGCCCGAGGAGACGCACTGGTGGCCAGATGCGTTGGGCCGGCTTCATGACATCTGGCTCAACGCTCAATCTAGCCCTGCCGATATGTGGAGCAGGAATGTACCGAACCGGGCTATGCACGCGTACAGGAGACACCATGCGCTCTACTGCGTAACACGGTGTCTGCCCGTACTCTCGCTCTCCACGGTAAGTACAGGGAGTAGGCGCAGGTCTCCTACCTGACTTCGCCACACTCCCTTTAAGGCCCCTCCCCCCAAGAAATTTTTGGGTTGTACTCACGGGCTTCCAGCCTTGCTTCCATGCTGCCTCCTCATATCGCCTCCTCTCGGCTTTAGCTGCCTCCAGCTCTTCACGAGGGAGGCGATATTCTCCCGGTTGTGCCCAAGGTCCCTTACCATCCAGTATCTCCTCCCATGTCCATGAATCCTGTGTAGGTGGGTCCTGTTGCCGCTTGACACGCCGCTTGGTCCTAGGTTGGTGGGTCATTCTGTCACGATCGTCTTGCTGTGAGAGATTGGACCAGGGCGCAGCGTGTGCAAAATGCATCTTCTTTATTAAGAAGAGAGAAAACAAACAAGAAACGAACAACTATACACGAACTAACAAAAATAACAAACTGACGACCGTGAAGCTATTCAAACATAATATTTTGCACACGCTGCGCCTTGGTCCAATCTCTCACAGCAAGACGATCGTGACAAGTATCTTATATAGACAAAACAAACACTTAGATGTTTTGTCTGGGACTCCTGTGATCATACTGTTCAGCCCACCTGTTGTTCACACTATTCATCACTCTGGTTATGACCTAAATACAGGTAGTCACAGTGCATCCATTTGGTTAAAACCTCAGATTGCAGTTGATTTGGCTAAACTGTCAGCTTTAAAATTATATTGAGGAATACATCTGATGAAAGCTTGCAAGGTAAAAATACCCTTGCCGATGGGACATTTCAGCAGACCTTAGTAGCGTTGTACGTTTATAGAAGAGTTACATTTAGAAGCTTTCCCTGTGATGCCTTCATTAACAGTCAGACAATTACCATCTCCCTTTGACTCTCTTCCCACTTAAACAGAGCTAACGCTAAGCTAATGAAGCGAGAAGCGAGGACAATTTAGCCATTAGAGCCAATTAAGCTAATCCAATGCAATCAAACTCTTGGGGGGATGTTGAGAAGAGTCACAATGGCATCATCAACCACCCAACCAGACATAGACTGGTGGATTTAATTACTTTTTCCCCTTAGTGGTAAGTGTTAATACTTCTGTCATTGTGGCTCATCAAATTACAGCTTCTCGCCACACAGGGATTAAACCTGGCCTTAGGAGCAAATGTTTCCCAGTGAGGCTGCCTGATGCTCTGCATCGCCACAATAAGTATAAATCCTCTTCTTCACAGTGTATTATGGGAATGAACATAAGGGATTGGGTTATTGTTGTCCTATAATCTGGGTTTATACTCCTTGTTTTACAAATGGCCCTTTTAAAAGCTATTTGCCTTGTATCTAATAAAAACCTCATCCTGTGTTAACCTACTGTCTCGTCGTTTTCTGGATTGTGGCTTTCGATTCTTATTTCATTCACTGTGTTTTAGACACCATGGCCTAATACGCGACTCGTAAGACTGTCATAGCTGTCTTACGGGTGTGCTATGACAGTGGTCAGGTCAGACTCTGTAAAGGTTAGCTTCAGAAGCTAGCTCTGTAGGGATACAAGGTTTTGGCACCAATCCTGAAGAATTTGTGGTGGTCACAGAAGAGTGTATAGAATAGAACTTGACATGCAATCCAAATAGCACAGTATCCAAGATATTATAATTCTCAAATGCCATTTTATTTTAATTTTATTTAGCCTTTATTTAACTAGGCAAGTCAGTTAAGAACAAATTCTTATTTATATACAGTACCAGTTAAAAGTTTGGACACACCTACTCATTCCAGAGTTTTTCTTCATTTTAAAAATGTTCTACATTATAGAATAATAGTGAAGACATCAAAACTATGAAATAACACATATGGAATCATGTAGTCACCAAAAAAGTATTAAACAAATCAAAATATATTTTAGATTTTAGATTCTTCAAAGTAGCCACCTTTGCCTTGATGACAGCTTTGCACACTCTTGGCATTCTCTCAACCAGCTTCATGAGGTAGTCATCTGGAATGCATTTCAGTTAACAGGTGTGCCTTGTTAAAAGTTAATTTGTGGAATTTCTTTCCTTCTTAATGCATTTGGGCCAATCAGTTGTGTTGTAGGGGTGGTAGGGGTGGTATACAGAAGATAACCCTATTTGGTAAAAGACAAAGTCCATATTATGGCAGGAACAACTCAAATAAGCAAAGAGAAACGACAGTCCATCATTACTTTAAGACATGAAGGTCAGTCAATCTGGAACATTTTGTCAAGTGCATTCGCAAAAACCATCAAGCACTATGATAAAACTGGCTCTCATGAGGACTGCCACAGGAAAGGAAGTCCCAGAGTTACCTCTGCTGGAGAGGATGAGTTCATTAGAGTTAACTGCACCTCAGATTGCAGCCCAAATAAATGCTTCACAGTGTAACGGCAGTCTAAGTCGTCCTCCTCCTCAGACGAGGAGAGGCGAGAAGGATCTGAGGACCAATGTGCAGCGTGGTAATTTTCCATGATTTAATTAACACAAAACAAGACACTATACAAAATGACAAAACAAACTAACCGTCACAGTCCTAGCTGGTGCAGACAAAACACAACGACAGGAAACAACCACCCACAATCCCCAACACAAAACAAGCCACCTATATATGATTCTCAATCAGGGACAACGATTGACAGCTGTCTCTGATTGAGAACCATATTAGGCTGAACACAGAAACAGACGAACTAGACACACAACATAGAATTCCCACCCAGCTCACGTCCTGACCAACACTAAACAAGCAAAACACATAAGAACTCTGGTCAGGACGTTACACACAGAGTTCAAGTAACAGACACATCTCAACATCAACTGTTCAGAGGAGACTGCGTGAATCAGGCCTTCATGGTCGAATTGCTGCAAAGAAACCACTACTAAAGGACACGAATAAGAATAATTGACTTGCTTGGGCCAAGAAACACGAGCAATGGACATTAGACCAGTGGAAATCTGTCCTTTGGTCTGAGGTGTCCAATTTTAGATTTTTTTCAGTTCCAACCGCCGTGTCTTTGTGAGACGCAGAGGTGGTGAACGGATGATCTCTGCATGTGTGGTTCCCGCTGTGAAGCATGGAGAAGGAGGTGTGAAGGTGTGGGAGTGCTTTGCTGGTGGCACTGTCTGTGATTTATTTAGAATTCAAGGTATACTTAACCAGCATGGCTACCACAGCATTCGGCTGCGATACGCCATCCCATCTGGTTTGCGCTTAGTGGGACATTTGTTATTCAACAGGACAATGACCCGAAACACGCCTCCAGGCTGTGTAAGGGCAATTTGACCAAGAAGGAGAGTGATAAAGTGCTGCATCAGATGACCTGGCCTCCAGAATCACCCGAACTCAACCCAATTGAGATGGTTTGGGATGAGTTGGACTGCAGATTGAAGGAGAAGCAGACAACAAGTGCTCAGCATATGTGGGAATGCCTTCAATACTGTTGGAAAAGCATTCTTCATGAAGCTGGTTGAGAGAATGCCAAGATTGTGCAAAGCTGTCGTCAAGGCAAAGGGTGGCTACTTTGAAGAATCTAAAATCTAAAATATATTTTGATTTGTTTCATACTTTTTTGGTGACTACATGATTCCATATGTGTTATTTCATAGTTTTGATGTCTTCACTATAATTCTACAATGTAGAAAGCAGTAAAAATATAGAAAAACCCTTAAATTAGTTGGTGTGTCCAAACTTATGACTGGTACTGTATGTCCTTGCCCTCAAAGGCTGAGGGTAATATTCTGCTTCAGAAGTAGGCTCTTTGTAAAAGTAAAGTATGCACTATATTATAACACTCTAATCGCTAGGCTACCTGCCACCCTATTAGCTAAGGCCACCTGGAGCCAGTGAGATTTAGCAAAAGAACCCAAAATAAGGAACTCGGGGGACCAACTTTCAAAGATACAGGTTAAAAGTTCCTCAGAACCTTAACTTATCTGTTGAGCCCAATTGCATCCATTGATTGATTTTGTTTAGCAGTGGTGCTTTTCCTCCTAGAGCTATTGATGCAGACTTCTGCCATATTGTGGTAATCAAGATCTTTTGAAACCCTATCAAGCCAAAGAAAGTCTTTATCAGTTTCCCATTAGGGTAAATTATGTTAAGAGATTGACCGGCCCAAGAGTTCTCATAGAACATTGAAATCTGACTGATAAAAGAACTAAGCAACGGTGACTGGTAGGAGAAAATATGTTTATTAAATTAATTTCTTAGTTAATTGCGGATTTTAATGGTGTTAAATTCGATATTTTGATTTGCACTAAATGTACTTCATTCTTTTAAGCTGGTGAGGAGGACTGAAGCTTGTTCTGGGGTGGAAATTAAATATTTAAATACAGTGCTTTCAGATAGTTTTCATACCCCTTGATCTATTTAACATTTTGTTGTGTTACAGCTTAAATCGAAAATGGATAAATATATGTTTTTTCTCACCCATCTGTACACAATACCCCATAATGACAAAGTGAAAACATGTTTTTAGAAATGTTTGCACATTTATTGAAAATTAAATACAGAAATATCTAATTTACACTACCATTCAAAAGTTTGGGGTCACTTAGAAATGTCCTTGTTTTTGAAAGAAAAGCACATTTTTCGTCCATTAAAATAACATCAAATTGATCATAAATACAGTGTAGACATTGTTAATTTTGTAAATGACTATTGTAGCTGGAAACGGCAGATTTTTAATGGAATATCTACATAGGTGTACAGAGGCCCATTATCAGCAACCATTACTCCTGTGTTCCAATGGCCCTTTGTGTAAGCTAATCCAAGTTTGTCATTTTCAAAGGCTAATTGGTCATTAGAAAACCCTTTTGCAATTATGTTAACAGCTGAAAACTGTTGTACTGATTAAAGAAGCAATAAAACTGGCCTTCGTTAAAGTAGTCGAGTATCTGGAGCATCAGCATTTGTGGGTTCGATTACAGGTTCAAAATGGCCAGAAACAAAGACCTTTCTTCTTAAACTCTTAAACTGCCAAGAAACTGAAGATCTGGTACAACGATGTGTACTACTCCCTTCACAGAACAGCGCAAACTGGTCTAACCAGAATAGAAAGAGGAGTGGGAGGCCCCGGTGCACAACTGAGCAAGAGGACAAGTACATTAGTCTAGTTTGAGAAACAGGCGTCTCACAAGTCCTCAACTGGCAGCTTCATTAAATAGTACCCACAAAACTCCAGTCTCAATGTCAACAGTGAAGAGGCGACTCCGGGATGCTGGCATTCTAGGCAGAGTTGCAAAGAAAAAGCTATATCTCAGACTGGCCAATAAAAAGAAAAATTAAGATGGGCAGAAGAACACAGACACTGGAACTCTGCCTAGAAGGCCAGCATCCCAGAGTTGCCTCTTCACATTGATACTGGTGTTTTGCAGGTACTATTGAATGAAGCTGTCAGTTGAGGACTTGTGAGGTATTTAACCCAACCTCTCTGAATCAGAGAGGTGCAGGGGGCTGCGGTAATCAACATCCACAGCACCTGAGGAGCAGGGGCAGAACTACAGACTTTTTAAACCTTGTCAGCTCGGGGATTCGATCCAGCAACCTTTCGTTTACAGGCCCTACACTCTAACTACTAGGCTTCCTGCCACCCCATCCAAAGTGTAATTACCATGCTCAAAGTATTCAATGTCTGCTTTTTTTTACCCATTTACTAATAGGTGCTCTTCTTTGCCCTGCCTGGTCTTTGTGGTTGAATCTGTGTTTGAAATTCACTGCTTGACTGAGTGACCTTACAGATAATTATGTATGTATGGGTACAGAGATGAGGTAGAAATTCCCAAATCATGTTAAACACTATTATTGTACAGAGAGTGAGTCCATGAAACTTTTTATTTGACTTATTAAGCACATTTTTATTACTGAAATTATTTAGGCTTGCCATAACAAAGGTTTTGAATTCTTATTGACTCAAGACCTTTCAGCTTATCATTTTTTATAAATGTATAACATTTTGTATAACATTTCTAAAAAAGCTTTGACATTATGGGGTATTGTGTGTAGGCCAGTAATATAAATCTCAATTTAATAAATAAAACATTCAGGCTGTAACAGAACAACATTTGTAAAAAGTCAACGGGTGTGAATACTTTCTGAAGGAACTGTAGATCCCAGTGCTTCGTCTTCTTTTATAAATGTCATGCTTGAATTTGTGCTGCATTGGAACTTACATTTAGTCCAATAGACTGTCACATTAGACCACAGAGTCCCCCTTTTTAACAAACTGTAAGACATATGTCGTCATGGCAGTTGCCCACAATTACTGAGCATCAAACCCATTTTCCATACCAATTAACAATACCCATGGGTTCCCTGGAACTCCTAGACACACACACATACCTCATCCTCTCCCAGATGCCTCTTTTTTGGGGGGCAGATTGGGTGAGACCTGGCAGCAGGTCTGGTTCCACATGGCTGTGCTCTGGGACCCTCTTCACTTGTTCTGTAGTGTCTCTGAGGCCTCCTCACTCCCTCCTCTGCCATCCCTCTCCAACACCTCTCAAAGGAGTCTTGCTGGGCCCAACTGCCCGTGTAAAGAGCTGGGCAGGTCCGTCTCAGCGGGGAGTGGGGGGAGACTGTGTGTGTGTGTGTGTGTGTGTGTGTGTGTGTGTGTGTGTGTGTGTGTGTGTGTGTGTGTGTGTGTGTGTGTGTGTGTGTGTGTGTGTGTGTGTGTGCATGTGTGTGTATGAAAGCATGCGTATGCAGTGATCCCCCAGCAGGGAGGGTCAGGGTAGGAGGAGGAGGTACAGAGCTAATGGACATGTTTGTTTACCTATTTATCCTTGACATGATCAATTGATCAGCAGGCTAATTCACTGCCACCATGGGGTCATTCAATTCCCATTTAAATTGCAAATGGATTCTCCTCAGCCCCACTCCCTTCCATCGTTACTGTAGCACATGCACCACCTTTGTAGCACACACACCTGCTTCAAAAATGTATTCTGAGTTTTCTGAATAAACATAGAAGCCAAGAAAATAATATATTGGTAAGACCAGTTTTTAGCCTATTAATTATTTCAGCCTATTAATTAAGAGTTATGGAATGATTCATTTACTATCATGAAGTTTCACTTCATATTCATAGATGGTGGAATTGTCTCTCAATGTAACTGTATGTGTCCCTGTTCTTTCATGAGTGAGTTACATGTGTAGGGTTTCCCCACTCCATGATCATGTCATAATGTTAAGAGGGGAGAACCCCTCATCTTCTCCCCCCTCCTCTCTCTCTCTGTGGGAGTACATCAGTGGTAATTACTCACATCATTTAGCTGTGGCTATTAACACTCACCCTTATCCACACACATATACACACACACACACACACACACACACACACACACACACACACACACACACACACACACACACACACACACACACACACACACACACACACACACACACACACACACACACACACACACACACACACACTCCCAACCTGAGCTGATTCCTGAATAGAAAAGCCTGGTGATTAAGCAGGACTGGGGAGATTACAGTGAACGATTACTTGTTTGGAATTAAACAGTGGGAAAAAAGCGACCAAATTGAGCAGCAGCGGGAGATCGCTAAGTGCTAATTGCTGCAATATCAGGAGAGCTGTCGGCAGAGCTGTGTGGTTACAGCACTACTACTACAGAGGGAACTGGAGGTTAGATTATAGATTATGGATGGATGGATTATGGATTATGGATGGATGATGGCTGGATGGATGGATTATGGATGGATGGATTATGGATGGTTTTGATTGATTTATGGATGGATTTTGGATGGATGATGGCTTGATGGATGGATTATGGATTATGGATGCATGATGGCTTGATGGATGGATTATGGATGGATGGATTATGGATGGTTTTGATTGATTTATGGATGGATTATGGATGGCTGGATTATGGATGGATGATGGCTGGATGGATGAATTAGGGATTATGGATGGATGGATTATGGATGGGTGATAGCTGGATGGATGGATTATGGATGGATGGATTATGGATGGTTTTGATTGATTTATGGATGGATGGATTATGGATGGATGATGGCTGGATGGATGGATGAATTATGGATTATGGATGGATGGATTATGGATGAATGAATGCTGGATGGATGGATTATGGATGGTTTTGATTGATTTATGGATGGATTATGGATGGATGGGTGGACCAATTACATGTTTTTCTCTTTGATAGTATACTTTTCAGAATACTGAAATCCAGGGTATGTCAAATGGAGGGAAATGTTCAGACCGTTGTAGAGTCTTTACCTGACACATTTCCCTCATTGGATATAACGTTGCTGATCAGATGACTGCTCATCTTCTACCAGGTGTTCCCCTACTAATCACATAGTAACACACACTGGTTCCTCACCAGATAGCCTCGACAACACACACCCTTAGCCTCATCACAGATAGCCTCTACAACACATACCTACACAACCTTAGCCTCATCACAGATAGCATCTACAACACACACCCTTAGCCTCATCACAGATAGCCTCTACAACACACACCCTTAGCCTCATCACAGATAGCCTCTACAACACACACCCGTAGCCTCATCACAGATAGCCTCTACAACACACACCCTTAGCCTCATCACAGATAGCCTCTACAACACACACCCGCACAACCTTAGCCTCATGAATGGTCGTAAATGCTATCCCTGACAAGACTGTTGGTTGGCAGAGAGCCTCGGCCATTCCTTTCCCTTTTCACACACATACACACCTCCCTCCCCCGACACACTTGTCAAGGACCTAGTCGACCCCTGACCCCACCCACTTGGTTCTGTTATTGGCAGCGTTAGCCAGGTATACAGGAAGGACTTTGGGGATGAAGGGCCGATCAATGTGGAGTGATGGTTGAGCTTGCAGCGGCAGAAACAACCGTCAGGAGGAAATAAGGGCTTCAGGCCAGGGAGGTGAACACTAATACGGCCTGAGTGGAGGCCGGAGACCGGAGAGACCCAATGCCAATGAGGCCATGGTTTGCTATGTGATGAGGGCTGCCCGATAGTGCTGGGTTTACTGAATAGGTCACCAATGATCTCTCTGATCACTCTACGTCGGAGATGAAGGAATGACAGGAGCCCTCGACAAAGACCAACCGAGGAACTGTGTATTATTGAGATTCCAAAATCCAGGGACCCAAGGACCAGACCCAGATTGCATTTATGTGGTCTCAAGGTAGTGATCACACCATCGAGGCTGAGTTACCACACCATCAAGGCTGAGTTACCACACCATCGAGGATGAGTTACCACACCATCGAGGATGAGTTACCACACCATCGAGGATGAGTTACCACAGCATCGAGGCTGAGTTACCACACCATTGAGGATGAGTTATCACACCATCGAGGCTGAGTTACCACACCATCGAGGATGAGTTACCACACCATCGAGGCTGAGTTACCACTTCTTTATCTCTTTATGTCTACTTCTCTCTATCTCTTTTTGTGTCAACCTCACTGTAACCTTTTTTGGTGTCACACCTGTTGCATCCCGGCAATAGCCGCTCCTTGTTGCGGTCACGGTTGGTGGCAGCGCCCGCACTGTTATACGTGGTTGGCCATGCCCCTCCACCTCCACCTCCTCACCACTCCCTTCCTCGTTCCCCCTCTCAGTGAGAGGGAGGCTCAGTCGGAGGGGTTCGGGGGAAATGCGGCATGAAGGCTGATTAGTGTCATAATGTACTTCCCTGAGCTCCTATTTACTGCCACTTCAGGACACAGCATGCCCGCCTGCCATTTGGTGTGTGTGTGTGTGTGTGTGTGTGTGTGTGTGTGTGTGTGTGTGTGTGTGTGTGTGTGTGTGTGTGTGTGTGTGTGTGTGTGTGTGTGTGTGTGTGTGTGTGTGTGTGTGTGTGTGTGTGTGTGTGTGTGTGTGTGTGTGTGTGTGTGTGTGTGTGTGTGTGTGCGCATGCATGTGAGAGAGAGACATAACAAGAGTGTGATTGAATAGGTATGGAGTGGGTGCATGTGTACTGTATGTGTGTGTGTATGACAGTCAGAGATGGACAGACAGGATATGCAGTATGTATGACAGTGAGAGGAGAGATGAGATATACACTACCGTTCAAAGGTTTGGGGTCACTTAGAAATGTCCTTGTTCTTGAAAGAAATGCAATTTTTTTGTCTATTAAAATAACATCAAATTGATCAGAAATAAAGTGCATACATTTTTATTTTATTTTATTATTATTTATTTTTTTTATCCCATTTTCTCCCCAATTTTCGTGGTATCCAATCGCTAGTCATTATTACTACCTTGACTCATCGCTACAACTCCCGTACGGGCTCGGGAGAGACGAAGGTCGAAAGCCATGCGTCCTCCGAAGCACAACCCAACCAGCCGTACTGCTTCTTAACACAGCGCGCCTCCAACCCGGAAGCCAGCCGCACCAATGTGTCGGAGGAAACACCGTGTACCTGGCCCCCTTGGTTGGCGCACACTGCGCCCGGCCCGCCACAGGAGTCGCTGGAGCGCGATGAGACAAGGATATCCCTACCGGCCAAACCCTCCCTACCCCGGAAGACGCTATGCCAATTGTGCGTCGCCCCACGGACCTCCCGGTCGTGGCCAGCTGCGACAGAGCATGGGCGCAAACCCAGAGACTCTAGTGGCGCAGTTAGCACTGCGATGCAGTGCCCTAGACCACTGCGCCACCCGGGAGGCAAGTGTATACATTGTTAATGTTGTAAATTACCATTATAGCTGGAAATGGCAGATTTTTTATGGAATATCTACATAGGTGTACAGAGGCCCATTATCAGCAACCATCTAGGCAGAGAGTTGCAAAGAAAAAGCCATATCTCAGACTGGCCAATAAAAGAAAAGATGGGCAAAAGAACACAGACACTGGACAGAGGAACTCTGCCTAGAATGCCAGCATCCCGGAGTCGCCTCTTCACTGTTGACTTTGAGACTGGTGTTTTGCGGGTACTATTTAATGAAGCTGCCAGTTGAGGACTTGTGAGGCGTCTGTTTCTCAAACTAGACACTCTAATGTACTTGTCCTCTTGCTCAGTTGTGCACCAGGGCCTCCCACTCCTCTTTCTATTCTAGTTAGAGACAGTTTGCGCTGTTCTGTGAAGGGAGTAGTACACAGCGTTGTACCAGATCTTCAGTTTCTTGGCAATTTCTCGCATGGAATAGCCTTAATTTCTCAGAACAAGAATAGACTGACGAGTTTAAGAAGAAAGGTCTTTGTTTCTGGCCATTTTGAGCCTGTAATCGAACCCACAAATGCTCAACTAGTCTAAAGAGGCCAGTTTTATTTCTTCTTTAATCAGTACAACAGTTTTCAGCTGTGCTAACATAATTGCAAAAGGATTTTCTAATGATCAATTAGCCTTTTAAGATGACAAACTTGGATTAGCTAACACAACGTGCCATTGGAACACAGGAGTGATGGTTGCTAATAATGGGCCTCTGTACGCCTATGTAGATATTCCATTAAAAATCTGCCGTTTCCAGCATCAATAGTAATTTACAACATTGACAATGTCTACACTGTATTTCTGATCAATTTGATATTCTTTTAATGGACAAAAAATTAGCTTTTCTTTCAAAAACAAGGACATTTCTAAGTGAGCCCAAACTTTTGAATGGTAGTGTATGTGTGACAGTGAGATGGAGAGACAGGATATATGTGTGACAGTGAGAGATGGAGAGACAGGATATATGTGTGATAGTGAGATGGAGAGACAGGATATATGTGTGACAGTGAGATGGAGAGACAGGATATATGTGTGACAGTGAGATGGAGAGACAGGATATATGTGTGACAGTGAGATGGAGAGACAGGATATATGTGTGATAGTGAGATGGAGAGACATGATATATGTGTGACAGTGAGAGATGGAGAGACAGGATATATGTGTGATAGTGAGATGGAGAGACAGGATATATGTGTGACAGTGAGATGGAGAGACAGGATATATGTGTGACAGTGAGATGGAGAGACAGGATATATGTGTGACAGTGAGATGGAGAGACATGATATATGTGTGACAGTGAGAGATGGAGAGACATGATATATGTGTGACAGTGAGATGGAGAGACATGATATATGTGTGACAGTGAGATGGAGAGACAGGATATATGTGTGACAGTGAGATGGAGAGACAGGATATATGTGTGATAGTGAGATGGAGAGACATGATATATGTGTGATAGTGAGATGGAGAGACATGATATATGTGTGACAGTGAGATGGAGAGACAGGATATATGTGTGACAGTGAGATGGAGAGACAGGATATATGTGTGACAGTGAGATGGAGAGACAGGATATATGTGTGATAGTGAGATGGAGAGACATGATATATGTGTGACAGTGAGATGGAGAGACAGGATATATGTGTGACAGTGAGATGGAGAGACAGGATATATGTGTGACAGTGAGAGATGGAGAGACATGATATATGTGTGACAGTGAGATGGAGAGACATGATATATGTGTGACAGTGAGATGGAGAGACAGGATATATGTGTGATAGTGAGATGGAGAGACATGATATATGTGTGACAGTGAGATGGAGAGACAGGATATATGTGTGACAGTGAGATGGAGAGACAGGATATATGTGTGATAGTGAGATGGAGAGACATGATATATGTGTGACAGTGAGATGGAGAGACAGGATATATGTGTGACAGAGAGATGGAGAGACAGGATATATGTGTGATAGTGAGATGGAGAGACAGGATATATGTGTGACAGTGAGATGGAGAGACAGGATATATGTGTGACAGTGAGAGATGGAGAGACAGGATATATGTGTGACAGTGAGAGATGGAGAGACAGGATATATGTGTGACAGTGAGAGATGGAGAGACAGGATATATGTGTGACAGTGAGAGATGGAGAGACAGGATATATGTGTGATAGTGAGATGGAGAGACAGGATATATGTGTGACAGTGAGATGGAGAGACAGGATATATGTGTGACAGTGAGAGATGGAGAGACAGGATATATGTGTGACAGTGAGATGGAGAGACAGGATATATGTGTGACAGTGAGAGATGGAGAGACAGGATATATGTGTGACAGTGAGATGGAGAGACAGGATATATGTGTGACAGTGAGAGATGGAGAGACAGGATATATGTGTGATAGTGAGATGGAGAGACAGGATATATGTGTGACAGTGAGATGGAGAGACAGGATATATGTGTGATAGTGAGATGGAGAGACAGGATATATGTGTGACAGTGAGATGGAGAGACAGGATATATGTGTGACAGTGAGAGATGGAGAGACAGGATATATGTGTGACAGTGAGATGGAGAGACAGGATATATGTGTGACAGTGAGATGGAGAGACAGGATATATGTGTGACAGTGAGATGGAGAGACAGGATATATGTGTGACAGTGAGATGGAGAGACAGGATATATGTGTGACAGTGAGAGATGGAGAGACAGGATATATGTGTGACAGTGAGATGGAGAGACAGGATATATGTGTGACAGTGAGAGATGGAGAGACAGGATATATGTGTGATAGTGAGATGGAGAGACAGGATATATGTGTGACAGTGAGATGGAGAGACAGGATATATGTGTGACAGTGAGATGGAGAGACAGGATATATGTGTGACAGTGAGATGGAGAGACAGGATATATGTGTGATAGTGAGATGGAGAGACATGATATATGTGTGACAGTGAGAGATGGAGAGACAGGATATATGTGTGATAGTGAGATGGAGAGACAGGATATATGTGTGACAGTGAGATGGAGAGACAGGATATATGTGTGACAGTGAGATGGAGAGACAGGATATATGTGTGACAGTGAGATGGAGAGACATGATATATGTGTGACAGTGAGAGATGGAGAGACATGATATATGTGTGACAGTGAGATGGAGAGACATGATATATGTGTGACAGTGAGATGGAGAGACAGGATATATGTGTGACAGTGAGATGGAGAGACAGGATATATGTGTGATAGTGAGATGGAGAGACATGATATATGTGTGATAGTGAGATGGAGAGACATGATATATGTGTGACAGTGAGATGGAGAGACAGGATATATGTGTGACAGTGAGATGGAGAGACAGGATATATGTGTGACAGTGAGATGGAGAGACAGGATATATGTGTGATAGTGAGATGGAGAGACATGATATATGTGTGACAGTGAGATGGAGAGACAGGATATATGTGTGACAGTGAGATGGAGAGACAGGATATATGTGTGACAGTGAGAGATGGAGAGACATGATATATGTGTGACAGTGAGATGGAGAGACATGATATATGTGTGACAGTGAGATGGAGAGACAGGATATATGTGTGATAGTGAGATGGAGAGACATGATATATGTGTGACAGTGAGATGGAGAGACAGGATATATGTGTGACAGTGAGATGGAGAGACAGGATATATGTGTGATAGTGAGATGGAGAGACATGATATATGTGTGACAGTGAGATGGAGAGACAGGATATATGTGTGACAGAGAGATGGAGAGACAGGATATATGTGTGATAGTGAGATGGAGAGACAGGATATATGTGTGACAGTGAGATGGAGAGACAGGATATATGTGTGACAGTGAGAGATGGAGAGACAGGATATATGTGTGACAGTGAGAGATGGAGAGACAGGATATATGTGTGACAGTGAGAGATGGAGAGACAGGATATATGTGTGACAGTGAGAGATGGAGAGACAGGATATATGTGTGATAGTGAGATGGAGAGACAGGATATATGTGTGACAGTGAGATGGAGAGACAGGATATATGTGTGACAGTGAGAGATGGAGAGACAGGATATATGTGTGACAGTGAGATGGAGAGACAGGATATATGTGTGACAGTGAGAGATGGAGAGACAGGATATATGTGTGACAGTGAGATGGAGAGACAGGATATATGTGTGACAGTGAGAGATGGAGAGACAGGATATATGTGTGATAGTGAGATGGAGAGACAGGATATATGTGTGACAGTGAGATGGAGAGACAGGATATATGTGTGATAGTGAGATGGAGAGACAGGATATATGTGTGACAGTGAGATGGAGAGACAGGATATATGTGTGACAGTGAGAGATGGAGAGACAGGATATATGTGTGACAGTGAGATGGAGAGACAGGATATATGTGTGACAGTGAGATGGAGAGACAGGATATATGTGTGACAGTGAGATGGAGAGACAGGATATATGTGTGACAGTGAGATGGAGAGACAGGATATATGTGTGACAGTGAGAGATGGAGAGACAGGATATATGTGTGACAGTGAGAGATGGAGAGACAGGATATATGTGTGATAGTGAGATGGAGAGACAGGATATATGTGTGACAGTGAGATGGAGAGACAGGATATATGTGTGACAGTGAGAGATGGAGAGACAGGATATATGTGTGACAGTGAGATGGAGAGACAGGATATATGTGTGACAGTGAGAGATGGAGAGACAGGATATATGTGTGATAGTGAGATGGAGAGACAGGATATATGTGTGATAGTGAGATGGAGAGACAGGATATATGTGTGACAGTGAGATGGAGAGACAGGATATATGTGTGATAGTGAGATGGAGAGACAGGATATATGTGTGATAGTGAGATGGAGAGACAGGATATATGTGTGACAGTGAGATGGAGAGACAGGATATATGTGTGATAGTGAGATGGAGAGACAGGATATATGTGTGACAGTGAGATGGAGAGACAGGATATATGTGTGATAGTGAGATGGAGAGACAGGATATATGTGTGATAGTGAGATGGAGAGACAGGATATATGTGTGACAGTGAGATGGAGAGACAGGATATATGTGTGACAGTGAGATGGAGAGACAGGATATATGTTTGACAGTGAGAGATGGAGAGGCAGGATATATGTGTGATAGTGAGATGGAGAGACATGATATATGTGTGACAGTGAGAGATGGAGAGACAGGATATATGTGTGACAGTGAGAGATGGAGAGACAGGATATATGTGTGACAGTGAGAGATGGAGAGACAGGATATATGTGTGATAGTGAGATGGAGAGACATGATATATGTGTGACAGTGAGATGGAGAGACAGGATATATGTGTGACAGTGAGATGGAGAGACAGGATATATGTGTGACAGTGAGATGGAGAGACATGATATATGTGCGACAGTGAGAGATGGAGAGACAGGATATATGTGTGACAGTGAGAGATGGAGAGACAGGATATATGTGTGATAGTGAGATGGAGAGACAGGATATATGTGTGACAGTGAGATGGAGAGACAGGATATATGTGTGACAGTGAGATGGAGAGACAGGATATATGTGTGACAGTGAGATGGAGAGACAGGATATATGTGTGACAGTGAGATGGAGAGACAGGATATATGTGTGACAGTGAGAGATGGAGAGACAGGATATATGTGTGACAGTGAGATGGAGAGACAGGATATATGTGTGATAGTGAGATGGAGAGACAGGATATATGTGTGACAGTGAGATGGAGAGACAGGATATATGTGTGACAGTGAGATGGAGAGACATGATATATGTGTGACAGTGAGAGATGGAGAGACAGGATATATGTGTGATAGTGAGATGGAGAGACAGGATATATGTGTGACAGTGAGATGGAGAGACAGGATATATGTGTGATAGTGAGATGGAGAGACAGGATATATGTGTGACAGTGAGATGGAGAGACAGGATATATGTGTGATAGTGAGATGGAGAGACAGGATATATGTGTGACAGTGAGATGGAGAGACAGGATATATGTGTGATAGTGAGATGGAGAGACAGGATATATGTGTGACAGTGAGATGGAGAGACAGGATATATGTGTGATAGTGAGATGGAGAGACAGGATATATGTGTGACAGTGAGATGGAGAGACAGGATATATGTGTGATAGTGAGATGGAGAGACAGGATATATGTGTGACAGTGAGATGGAGAGACAGGATATATGTGTGACAGTGAGA
Organism: Salvelinus fontinalis; assembly: GCF_029448725.1. Taxonomy (NCBI): domain Eukaryota; kingdom Metazoa; phylum Chordata; class Actinopteri; order Salmoniformes; family Salmonidae; genus Salvelinus; species Salvelinus fontinalis. Next base: position 18,861,119 of record NC_074690.1, on the reverse strand, counting down.
TGGAGAGACATGATATATGTGTGACAGTGAGTAAAGTTGGATTTAAAGTGTGACCAGAAGCCTCTCATTGTTTTTGCCCTGTGTTCTTCCACAGATATATCACACAAATATAGGTTACACAGATGTTTTGCTATATGTGAATGTTTTCTCTTCGGCAGGCAAACCCCTTTGAATAACCCTGGTCCTTTTAATAAATATGGGTTGGAATAATCCATTTCCACCTCTCTTGCCTCGGATCAGGTTAGGGATTTTGCGGTGACACAGTTAGACATAATCTTTTTTATTTTTTTATATCCCAGCATTGCCTGCGCTGATTCTCCTCCTGTCACTTTAGATGTGGCTAAAAACTGATTTGCGTTCAGTAATCTCTTCCTGCATTTTGCCTCCACTTAAAGAAAACCTTGGAATATCGTAAAGAGATTATTTCATTCGTAATTGATTGAGTGCCTTCCCTGCCACAGCCAGGGGTACTTCAAAGTGACTGAATTAAAGGGGCGGCGAAAGGACTGGGGTGCTGAATTTGGGCGGCGTGGGTGAATGGTGAAGAGGTTGAGGAGTTGAGCCACCTTTGGCTGGCGAATAGGAATCAAGACTGAACCCCTGCTGGCATTTAACTGGCGTATGGAAAGCGCCTTGGTCAGAAGAGGATCTCTGTGAGCCAATCACATGGTTGGTTTGATTCCTGAAGGTGGATTTTTATTGGAGGAGAAGGTTCAGTTAAGAGTATTGGTTGATCTATTTAAACTTTTTACTGCAGTGGGCTAAATCAGGGTCACACAGAGTGATTCTTGGTAGTCTTAAACATATCTACTTTGAAGCAAAAGTATACACCTCACAAACATGGTTATGGGCATCAACAAAAAAAAGAAGACACCTGTACCATGTCAGATATAGAGTTAAAATGTATTCCATTTTGTGGTTGCATTCCAAAATTACACTTTATATACATCACAGAAGACTGAAATATAACTAAACCGTCTGAAACACCGGATTTTCGACATGGATTTTTTATTTTATTTTATTAGTTATGAAATTATGAACAGTATTAGTAACATTCCACCCATGAGGCCACTAGAGGGCGATTTGGTCATTTGACTGCAGGAAAGGACTCTAGGTTTGGACCTGCTCCTCCTGACTCCTAGCTGAGTTTAAAGGTCTCCAGACCCAAACCAAGGTACTTCAAAGTCTATAGATCTCCACAATAGCTTCCTCCTCAGTCATTTATCATACGGAAGAGGCTATCTTCTTCGTACTCTGCCCTATAAGCCATTCTGCCAACACCTACATTCCTCCTCTACCAATCCCTTTCCATAACCTTTGGAATCCCCAATCTTTGGATTCCCAGAGCTGAGGATTTGACCCCCTCCACCACCCACCCAAACCCCAACCTAAAACACATCACTGGGGCATGGAGATGTAGTCAGTGATTCCCGGCTGGCTCCCCATGGCAGCCCTATCCCTGTATCAGCCTGGCCCTCACCCCTCTGCTCCTTATTATGGTGATCCAGAGCCAAGGGCTCTGGGGCTGAGTGAGAAGGGATAGCCCCCAAACCCTGATTAGCCTATCCAGATTATCGCTCCTGCGTCCACAGGCCCTGCTAGTGAGAAGGAGGGATGAGAAGGGAGGAAGGGGATATTTTAGCCGCTATCAGCTCGGCTCAATAATCATCTTCCAAATTGATCCTAATCCTCTACTGCTCTATTACCCAGCAGTCTCTATAGACTTTCAATAAAAGGGGGGCCACAATGCAGCCCTGTGGACCCCTCCAAATGTCAGGAACATTCCCTCTTTTTTTGTGATGTGTGTTTTCCATTTCCATCATAATGATGAGTGTGTCTAAGTCTGGGGAGGTAGTAGAAGGAGGGGTTTAAGAGCGGAGGAGGGCTCATGGCTTTCAAATAACACTAACCCGTACCCGCCCAAATCCGCCAATAAATTGAAAACCAATTAAGGCATTCCCCAGCAGGGGCTAAATTGTGGGATTATCTTCCGTTTTGTGTTGTTTTAATCCCTGCTAACCTCCTCAGTGCTAGAGGGGATCGGTATCATGTCACATCATGTTGTTATTTGATATCCTTTATGGTTACTCAACTGGTGTAAAATCATATACTGAAAATCTTAATGAACACCTCTGAAATAACGTTTTTTTCTACCCCTTTTTTCTCCCCAAATGGTAGTTACACTGTTTGGGGTTTTAGGCTGGGTTTCTCTACAGCACTTTGAGATATCAGCTGATGTATGAAGGGCTATATAAATGCAGTTGATTTGAAAATTTGATTTGAGTACAGGAGGGGACTGAGCACACACCCCTGAGGGGCCGCTGTGTTGAGGATTAGCGTGGCAGATGTGTTGTTACCTACCCTTACTATAGCTGAAACTCCCATACGGACTTGGGAGAGGCAAACGTTAAGAGCCATGCATCCTCTGAAACACAACCCAGCCAAACCGCACTGCCCGCTTAACCCAGAAGCCAGCCACACCAACATGTTGGAGGAAACACATGTCAGTGTGCATGCACCCGGCCCACCACAGGAGTCGCTAGAGCGTGATGGGACTAGGACATCCGGCCAAACCCTCCCCTAACCTGGATGACGCTGGAACAATTGTGCGCCACCCCATGAGTCTCCCAGTCACAACAGAGCCTGGACTCAAACCAGGAACTCTAGTGGCACAGCTAGCACTGTGATGCAGTGCCTTAGACCACTGCACCACTCAGGAGTCTGAAATAACATATTTAATGAAGTATTATGCTGTATGTCAGTTCTGTAACCATCCCTTCTTGCTCTGTAATTTGTTGAAGTGTAATAGAAGAGTTTCATTTCTGTAGTAATTTATCATATTTAAATGTTATTGCCAACAGAAATTATCTGCCACCATATCCCCAGTCTCCCTCTCCCCACCCATCCTATCCCCACCCATCCTATCCCCAGTCTCCCTCTCCCCAGTCTCCCTCTCCCCAGGCTCCCTCTCCCCACCCATCCTATCCCCAGTCTCCCTCTCCCCAGTCTCCCTCTCCCCAGTCTCCCTCTCCCCAGGCTCCCTCTCCCCACCCATCCTATCCCCAGTCTCCCTCTCCCCAGGCTCCCTCTCCCCACCCATCCTATCCCCACCCATCCTATCCCCAGTCTCCCTCTCCCCAGTCTCCCTCTCCCCAGGCTCCCTCTCCCCACCCATCCTATCCCCAGTCTCCCTCTCCCCAGGCTCCCTCTCCCCACCCATCCTATCCCCAGTCTCCCTCTCCCCAGTCTCCTTCTCCCCCTTTATTTGTTCTCTAATTTACTCTCTCTCGCTCTCTGGGGACAAATTAACCCCCAATCCCCCAGTTCCTTGTTAATTTAAATTATTTTACGGTTTGGAGGCCACCGGGTTCCACACTGTTCACACAGAGTTTTATACTCTTCTGTTCTCTTAGTGGAGAACCCTTCCCTCCATTCCTCTTAGTGGAGAACCCTTCCCTCCGTTCCTCACAGTGGAGAACCCTTCCCTCCGTTCCTCTCAGTGGAGAACCCTTCACTAGGCACTGCAGGACTAGGCACTGCAGGACCTGGATTAACCTCTACATCACCAGAGGAACAGAGGAGAAGTAGAATAAGGGTACGGCTAAATGCTATACAAACTGGCCGTCTAGCACGTTCAGAACAGAGAGTAAAAGGAGCAGGTTTCTGGGCAAGATAGCATAGATTCAAGGCATAGTGTACAGACAAAGGTAAGGTGGGATGTGAGTACATTGTAGGTAAACCTATTCATTGAGTAATGATGAGAGAGATATAGTCTCTAGAGATGTTTAAACCAGGTGATGTCATCGCATATGTAGGAGGTGGAACCACATGGTTGGTTAAGGCATATTGAGCAGGGCTAGAGGCTCTACAGTGAAATAAGACAGTAATCACTAACCAGGACAGTAATGGACGAGGCATATTGATATTACAGAGAGGCATGCATGGCCAAGTGAACATATGGGTCCAGTGAGTGGTTGGGCTGAGGACACGGCGATTCAGACAGTTAGCAGGCCGGGGCTAAACAAGCTAGCAGTTAGCAGACCGGGGCTGGCAAGCTAGCAGTTAGCAGGGGCTAGCAGTTAGCAGACCGAGGCAGGCAAGCTAGCAGTTAGCAGACCGGGGCAGGCAAGATAGCAGTTAGCAGTTCGGGGCTAGCAAGTTAGCCTTTGGGGGACGTCGCAATGGGGGTAAGTCTGTTTTTGCCTCTTCGTGCGGTGACGTCGATAGACCAGTCGTGGAATTAGTAGGGTTCCAGGTAGCTCTAGGTAGCTAGCAGGCCTAGCAGGTTAGCAGAATGGGCCTTCAGCGGACGTCGTGCCTGAGGGGCCTGTTGGAGTCCTCGGGCAGATTATGTCGGTATTCCAGTCGTAGAGGATCGGCGGGGTTCCGTGCCCCGTTCCGGCAGTGGAAGGGGTCCGGATATTGTAGCCCAGGAGTGGTCTTCGGTGGTAACACAGGAGCCCTGGCTAGGCTAGCTTCAGGCTAATTGTGCTTGCTCCGGGATGGAAACGCTAGCCAGGAGTGGTCACCCGGGATTGCGGTTAGCTAGTTGCGAAGATCCAGATGAAAATGTTCAGAGTTTGCGGTAGGAATCCGGGGATATGGAGAGAAATAGGTCCGTTATGCTCTGGTTTGAGTCACGTTGTTCGAACTGGCGAGAGCTTTCCGAGCTAAAGGTTAGCTGATGACCGCTAGCAATGGTTTGCTAACTGATAGCTGGTAGGTAGTTAGCTGGTTATCTTCAGTTGAGAGATTCCAGATCTGAAGTACATAGAAATACTTTAGAAAAAAGCAGATCCACGCCACATTGGGTGAGGCGGGTTGCAGGAGAGTATTTAGAAGTTGAGGTTTAGGAAAATATTTTAAAAGATATGCGAAGAAAAATATGTAAAAATATATATACAAGGGACACGACAGGACAAAGACATCTGACTGCTACGCCATCTTTTACTTATCTATTTTTACTTACATTTTTTTATTTTATTATTATTTTTAACTTCTTAAAGCATTGTAGGTTAAGGGCTTGTAAGTCAGCATTTCACTGTAAGGTCGGCATGTGACAAATACAATTTTATTTGAGTATCAAAACCCCTTGGATATGAAAAGGTGGAGAGTATAGCTTTATTGACTTTCCAGTGGCATCATGATGTCGCTCTCTCTTGACAAACAAGATTTGAAGATTAAGAGCAATAGAGTTGGTGTTTACCAGCTAATCGCTGGATTCGTTTTGGGAAATGTTGGGAAATCTGGGATTTTAGCAACGGTTTAGACTCAAATCCAGTGTGGGATCCACACTGTACATGCAGGCTATGCGTTCACTCACCGACACTGGCAGTATCATCTTTTTTAAATAAAAACCACTCATGGCTCTACCACACATCAGATCATCATAAAACAACGACCTGGCAAAGTCCAGCCTGGTCTTTTGGACACACTGCGTTGACTGTTAGAATGAGAGCGTTGATCTATCTCTGTGTGGTGATCTGGTCATGGCTGGTTGAGCTTGTCTGTGCTTTGCTTTGTTCAACTCATGCAGACTCTCCAGTACACTTGACCACACACACTCGTAACCGTGTGTTCGTAACCATGTGTGTTTTCTCTCTGTGTCAGTGTTCATGCGGGAGGGGACCCCTTTAAGAGGCTCAGTGGAGTAAAAACACCACTACACTCAGCAAACTGGCAAAGTCAACAGGACTGCCAAGAGGTCTGGGTGTGAGAGCAAAGGTGCAGACAGAGAGAGAGAGGGAGGGAGGAATGGTAAGGTACAGAGAGAGAGAGAGAGAGAGAGAAATGGTAAGGTACAGAGAGAGTTAGAGAGGGTGAGAGCGGGTGAGAGAAGGAGGGAGAGAGAGAGAGGGAGGGTGAGAGAGGTGGAGAGAGGAAGATACAGAGAAAGGACGGTGAGTCTTAGAGGGATGAAGGCTTATAAACTGCTTATAAACAGTATTACATATTTTTTTTTTTTTTTTTTTTTTTTGGTGGATCAGCTTAATATTGCGGAAAGAATGTTGCTTCCAATGTAATTGTCTGCATCATTTCCAATCCCCCATATTTTTTTGAGTAAATATATATATCCATTCACATACACATACCTACATAGACATACATACTTTTTTTAAAGAGTATACCTTTATTATTATTCCCCGCAAACCCTACCACCGATCCCCCAATTGGAGTAAACTGATAAACATTTCTGTTTTTACCTTCAATTTATACATCTTATACACATTTTACAGACACAGTCTACTTTATAATAGTTCTCTCTTGTTTGTTCTTAGTCCTTCCTCTATTTCTGTTGTCCATCCAGTTTGATTTCCACTTGTAACTGTGCTATTTCACAATAGCTCCGCACCTATACACATTTCACAGATCCCGTATGCCCTACATTGTTTATCTTGTTATTAGTCCCACCCTTCAGCTCCACTCAACCTTTCCCATCTATCTTCCAACATAATCCATTTCGGATTTTTATTTGCCATAAATTTTTCAACTGTGCTGTGATGCTTCACAAAAGATTTGAATCTTCCTATTCTCATAGCTTCCACGGATTGTAAATTAAAAATAAACATTTTTGCTAAAATGATTATTATATTATTGATTGATTGACTATGGCTTTTCAAATCCCCCAGTATTGCTATCTGTAGCGTTAGTTCTACGCAAATGTTGCAATTCTTCAACCATTCCTGGACCTGTGACCAAAAACGATCTACATGCGGGCAGTACCAAAATAAATGGTCTAATGACTCTGCCTCCTCACAGCAGAATCTACAGAGCTGGGAAGATTGTATCCCCCATATATATAACATTCTATTAGTTGCAAGAATTTTGTACAATAATTTAAATTGAAAAATTCGAAGTTTTGAATCCGGCGTTGTTTTGCGTATCAATTCATAAACCATGTGCCATGGAATGGGTACATCGAAAATCTCTTCCCAACTATTTTGCAATTTATATGGCACAGCTGTAAGTTTTTTGGTCCTTAAATGAAATTGGTATATGTTTTTATTTATCACACTTTTCTTTAACCATTTATGTTCTTTAATATAAGGCCGACATACAAGTTCCTTACTTTTATCCCCTTCCACCTGCCTCTTCCATTTTTGTGGTAATGCTGCAATTAATTGGTTGTAATTTTGGGTAGAGCAGACATTTCCATATGTCTGTGTTAGCTGCATGTGTGACATTACTCCACCAGTCCTATTTATGATATCATTCACAAAAATTATACCTTTTTTAAAAATTTCTTCGATAAATACAGTTTTTTAATCAATTACTATATTTGAATTTAACCACAAGATTTGTTGTACTATTTGTTCTGTCCTTTCAGGTGGATTAAACTGAAATTGCAACCAACTTTCTAAGGCTTGTTTAAAAAATAAAGATATTTTGGAGATTATTTCCTTTTCAAGCAACCGAAAGTGAGCAGGTGTAATCTGAATAAAGGGAAAAAGGCCCTTCTTGAACATAGGATGAGACATTCGTACCAATCTACTAGAGAACCAGTTTGTTAGGCCAGGTAACATTGTAAGTCTTGTTGCCATTCGTACCAATCTACTAGAGAAGACACTAACGTATTTTTGTGGGCAAATCAAAGGCCAAATTAGTATATATGTTTACACAATATATTTTGTTTCTTGCATAGTACAGGATTGTGTACTGTTATTTACATTTTTATTCCACGAATGCAAAGTGTAGTTTGTGGTTTTGTTTTTATTTGACACTTTTTTACATTCCTCATATACACCATTCAGACCCTAAATCTGTGTTGACTCTATTATCGGGCTGGGCCCAAATGTTGCACTCCGACTACAAATAGGTAGAATGAACTTCCTTTAGCCCTGGCTCTTGCTCTATCTGCCCCCCCCCCCCCTCTCTCTCTCTCGTTCACAATGACACACACTCGTGCACACACTCACCCGAAGCTACCTGCACTGAAACCAGAGTGTATCGTTGAAATCACTGCCATATTTCTCACATCGATGGAACATTCTGCCTGAAAAGATGATAAATAGAGGCACTCTGTCTACTCTGAGCTTTAACATGTATTTGTAATATTTTCATTCTCAACCGATAGCAGGACCTGATGTGCTTTTATCAGCTGCTCCCATCAGTTACTCACATGTCCACACGTCCTTTTCCCTCAGATGCAGTTAGGCAAGGTGAACACTAAGCATAGCTATAGCAACAAGAACCAGTCAACATTGAAAATACAGAGCATTTTTTTATGTGGTTCATATGATAATGTTGTTATTTTTCTCTATTTTATGATGGAATGGTGTTTGTAAAAGGGGGCGGGAACATGCATGTTGGTTATCATCAGTTGGGGGGGGGGGGGGGGGGGGACAACAAGCTGTCAGCTGAAGCCCTGGCTGTAATAGTCTTTGGGAATATTGGGCAGGTGTTGAAGGAGCATGTCAGCAGAGGGTTGGAAGTGTTTTGGGATTCCGAGTGTGTATGGGGGTGGGGGGGTGTGTATGATGAGTGGCCTAGCATTTACCTCTTTCCTTATGAAGCTGCCTGTGTCCACGCCTCCTCCTCCTCCTCTTGCCCCTGTAAGTCTCTGAGGTATTTCCACAGGAGTGTGTTAGTGTTCATATTGACTGTGCTCTCACGGCTCAACAGGAGAAGGGCTCTCAGAGGGAGAATCTCAATTGCATACTCCCCCCGTCCTCTCTCCTCGCCACCTTCTCTAAACCCGTTGGATGAGAAAGCCAGAGGTCCCTCCCCTCTGACCGTCTCCTTCAATGGGTATTGAGAAGGACGCAAAGAGTATCCAATTGAAATTCTCCCGTACTCTCGTTCACCTAGTCAGCAATGTTGCCAGTCACTAGAAGCAGCGCATTATGTTCCTGATTCTGAGAAAATAATAAACATTTGTAATTTGACTCTTTTCTGAAAAAAGTGTGGACATAATGTATCATAAATACAGTTTTCCTTCAGATTTTGGGGATTTTATCTTCTAATCTTTTTGAGAAATATTTATAATCAGTTTAAGTATGGTCCCATTCCCTTTTTACCGACCTGGAAAGGTTGCTCACCTGAGAAGGGGGAGGAGCAGCAGACTCCATGGTGGGAGAAGAGGAGGGGCTGCATGAATTAGGAACAGCCAGCCCGATCCCTAATATCCACAGCAGCCTAACTGCTCAGATATCCATGGCTTTTTCTTTTTGGCCCAAAATGAAATATGGTGGGTGAGATATTCAGACACTCCCCACCCCATCCCACCCCATCCCATTCCATTCCATTCACAGGCATGGGGGAGTCCCTGGACCAGCCTTGCTGAAAGATTAAATTATGTGTGTGTGTGTGAGCGTGTGTGTGTGTGTGTGTGTGTGTGTGTGTGTGTGTGTGTGTGTGTGTGTGTGTGTGTGTGTGTGTGTGTGTGTGTGTGTGTGTGTGTGTGTGTGTGTGTGTGTGTGTGTGTGTGTGAGTGTGCGTAGTGGTTTGAAAGCCTGAGTGGGAAGCTGATGTTTATCTTTTCAGAGTGGTGTCTCCATGGAGTTTAGTTGTCTCAGGCAGTAAAGGATCAAACCAGCAGGTCACAGGTCGTGAACCCCAAGCAAACTCTGGGGTCATGTGCCCCAGCAGGAGAACTCCTATTCCTTCACTCTATGGAGTAACATGCAAAAGGCCCAGTTTAAAGTCTGATTTAGTCAATAATCTGGAGCAGTAAAAAACAAACGCTATACTTCTATTTTTGCATTTGTTTGGAACCTTGTATTGGTTCTTATGTTAAATGCATATTTTGAACATGCAAACTTTATACGTTCACATCAAGTCTTATTGAATTATGTGTACAACATCATGTACAGACTTCAGCTCTTATGTAACCCTCATACAACTCTCATACAACCCTCATACAACTCTAATACAACCCTCATACAACTCCAATACAACCTTCATACAACTTGTATACAACCCTCATACAACTCTCATACAACCCTCATACAGCTCTAATACAACCCTCATACAACTCCAATACAACCTTCATACAACTCGTATACAACCCTCATACAACTCTTATACAACTCTTATAAAACCCTCATACAACCCTCATACAACTCTTATACAACTCTTATAAAACCCTCATACAACCCTCATACAACTCCAATACAACCCTCATACAACTCTCATACAACCCCTTTGTCTCTTGACAACCCTATTGGCTCATTTTGCATGAGGACAGAAATAAACACTGAAAAACACCTAGCTGCTATGTTGATTGAGAGCAGTGATGACTTTGTTCAAATGATATCCAATCCCGACCTCAGTCCCCCTGAGCAGCGCTAGAAAACCCCTTATCCAGTCGAAGGCTTCTCTCTCTCTCCTTTTCCTTCTCAGAGAAGAAGGGATAACAGCCCTTGTTGAGGGAATATCCATGCCTTCCAATTGCCGTAATGGCCTCTAATTCCAAATTAATTCAGTCTAAATGAACTGTCAGAGGAAGATTGATTTGTTGGAGCTGCTGTCTTGATGAGTGCTGTCTTGGGAGGGGGTGATTAGGAGCTGAGGCCTGCGCAGCTCCCTCACAGCCTCGGGCTAGATTTCCTGAGCAGCCCCAGACCTGGATATAGGTAGCAGCTGCTGCCGGGCTGACAAGCAAGAGGACGTTTGGTCACCCTGGGGATGGTGTTCACTGAGTGGGAGAGTGGGGACCAGGTTCTATATTCATCTCTTTGGGGATGGGAACAACTCAATGGTATTGGGGACGGGATTTGAACAGTACAGAACAACTCAATGATATTGAGGGGGATTTGAACAGTACAGTATAGACCAACTCAACAGTATTGGGGAGGGGATTTGAACAGTACAGAACAACTCAATGGTATTGAGGGGGATTTGAACAGTACAGTATAGACCAACTCAATGGTATTGAGGCGGATTTGAACAGTACAGAACAACTCAATGGTATTGAGGGGGATTTGAACAGTACAGTATAAACCAACTCAATGGTATTGAGGGGGATTTGAACAGTACAGTATAGACCAACTCAATGGTATTGAGGCGGATTTGAACAGTACAGAATTCTGGAGAAGGAGAAGGAGAAGGAGAAGGAGAAGGAGAAGGAGAAGGAAGGGGAGAGATGACAGGAAACTGAGTATCCAGTATCCACAGTGTTACGAAACCCATAACTAGCCTATGGATTTGTTGCTCTCTTTGTCTACAGTCCCTAGGCCTCGTTACAGGGTCTATAATCTGAATGAATGTGTGTGTTCATGTGAGAAACCAGCAGTTGAGGACCGTGTTGGATGCACATGTGGCCAGGAGACAGAAACTTAACCCCCATATCATAAAACCTCTCCCAACTTGAAAATAACATTGAAAAACTCACATAGTAGTGACTATCTATTTTCCAGCATGTTCCTAACTTTTATACTTTTTTCTATTTATTTTCCAGAAAACTTCCCCAACTACAGAAACCCTCAACTCTGAGATAACCAGAAAACAGTAAAAAACTCAAACCATCCAATTCACTGCTCTGCACTCAGGTCATTTTCTCCTGAGGGAAGTATGTGACTTGAACAAACCAAGGGACAACCTGGAACCCCTCTGATTCTACACTGAGAGACCAACTCCATTCACTAGGCCCATGGTCACAAGCACCAAGCTCCATCTGATAAGTAGTCATCGATAAGGGACTTGGAGCAACCATCACCAGGGACAAGTAAGCATCGACCACAACTTTAGCCAACTCACTAGGAACACCATCCATGCTCCCAAATTCCTCTTTTCTCCAGCCCTGAGCACTCACCCCACTGGGCACAGACATCAATTCAACGTATATTCCACGTCGGTCCAACGTAATTTTATTGAAATTACATGAAAACAATCAAATCAAATTCAACAACTATCTTATACACACAAATGTAAAGGGATGAATTAGAATATGTACATATAAATATATGGATGAGCGATAGCCGTGCGGCATAGGCAAGATGCAGTAGATGGTATAGAATACAGTATATACATATGAGATGAGTAATATAATATGTAAACATGATTAAAGTGGCGTTATTTATAGTGACTAGTGATACCTTTATTAGGTCCATTTATTAAAGTGGCCAGAGATTTGAGTCTGTATGATGTTGATTCAACCAGTATCCTCCTCCATTTCCGGAGACACAGTAGGCCTACATGCTGCAGGATCTGTCAACCGCCCCTCAACAACCGGACCTGACAAAACTGTGGATCTGGCTTTTCCACCAAACTCACTTCTTCAAGCTCCTAATTCCAATCACAAGACACTGCCGTGTCACAACATGGCTGGGAAGAATATCCTCACCTTCCATTGCTCAGTGAGAAACGTGTCAGCTAAATCAACCCCTGACATACAAACACCCTCATGGTCAGCCTGCTGAGGAACCACAATCTCCCCTATTTTGTCAAAGAACGTGTCAGTTAAAGGAACCAAAGAATCACTGACAACCTCTGAAACTAACAGATCATTTATGGGAACCCAATTCCTTTCAGTTCACTAAGAGAACCTACTTGTTCAGTATCACTCACATCACCAAAGAGCTTCTCTCCTATAGTGACACCTGAGTGTGTCGTTTAAACACTCGTGTAGCTTTCTTCTCATGACTACATCAACTCTGTTTTTACCGTGCACTCCCAAAAATATGTCGTTTCTGCAATTCAATAAAATGCATCTATTGAATTTGCACCAGTCGACATATGAAGAAACCTTATTAATTGGTTCTTCTCAGATTTAATTAGCTGTAGAAAAGAGGCCGGGGCGAGCATTTGGGTCCAGTGGGCTTAATATCCCTGCTGATTTCAGGGCTAGGCTAATTATTTTCCAATAACCTTACTTACTGGGCACTCTCTCTCTTCTGGGCCTTACTCTAACAATCCTCCCTCCCCCATTCCCAGTATAGGCTTTTCTGGTTGGAGCCGAGCCGCCAAAAGATGATTTCCTTCCTTCAGAGAGGAAGTGAATTCAGAACTTCTAAAACCCACGGCCATGAAGGAAGTGCTCCCTTTAAGGTCCTGTTTGATGTTCAAATCAATCTCCTTCAAATTCGCCATTGACGCTATTACTTAAACTATTGGCCACACTCCTAAGCACCCAAATGGCATTAGGTCTACTGTTATTCATTTGGAGGCCATGCCAGCCCTCCCACAAGTACTGTATCAATATCAAAAGCCAAAATAGTTAAAATAGTTAACTTTAATACTGTAGCTATTTATTTTGACTTTGTTTATTTATTTTTCCACCAGACCTTAAAGTAGAATTTTCTGCTCTCCTATATTGCACATATGAATAAATATGGTCCACATAAATATTCTCAAGGCTGATATTTGCACTGGAAATCTCTTTATCATGCAAAGAGGGAACATCACAGGCTAAGATGGGAGGGCTCAAATAGGCAGTAGTATTAAAATGGATATTAGAATATCGGAAAATTAAATATCAACAAACCCATTATCCATCGGTATATTCTAAGATGAAAGCTGGAGGAACTCATGAAACTTTAAATGTATCCAAATCATTTGGATAAGTACTAATAGTACTGTATAAAGTAGCTTTGTTCAAGTACATGTCATTTTTTGTTGTTGTTTAGGCATCTGATTATACAAATAGTATTTGGAAGTATTTTAGAGCGACAATAATATTGATAGTCTTGTCATGTATTATTCTTGTATCATTCTGTTATTCAAGTAGGACATGTATGATATTATTCTAAAGTTGTTGTGCATATGCCAGGGTCTCCGTTTCAGCATTAGACAGTGTTTTTCTCCTGCTGCTTTATAATCCCTCTAAACCCTCCCTCAACAATCCGGACTAAACATCTAAGGCCTCGGACTGACCACAACCACATCACTGGTCAGAGAAACATGTTTTTCTTCTTTATTTGACACTGATCATCATCATGATCATAACAGATTTACTCCTAAGTTTCTTCATAATAACAATAAGATGGGTATCTTTCAAGTTGTTTTGGTGGACTTGTCATTCAGACTGCTTCAATCCTGATAATTCCTGATTTTATCCTCGACAACATTATTGTTGTTATTTGATGTGGACCAGAAACATTTCTTGATGTAACATGTTATTTCATTGCTCTTTTTCTAATCTCTACTTTGAAACAAATATGTTTATCTCATCCATTCTTATCACAATTCATCTCCACAGAAGGAAGGTATGAACTATGTAAATCACAACCCATTCATATTCTATGAACATTTCACTTAGAGATTCCATTGTCATGGCATTCCTATGGAACCTATATGAAAAGGGCTATTTAAGCAATAAGGCCCGAGGAGGTGTGGTATATATATGGCCAATATACCACGGCTAAGGGCTGTTCTTATGTACGACACAACGCGAAGTGCCTGGACACAGCCCATAGCCGTGGAACATTGGCCATATACCACAAACCCCCAAGGCGCCTTATTGCTATTGTAAACTGGTTACCAACGTAATTAGAACAGTAAAAATAAATGTTTTGTCATACCCGTGGTATACGGTCTGATATACCATGGTTGTCAGCCAATCAGCATTCAGTGCTTAAACCACCCAGTTTATAATTCCAGTTATTACATTGTAGGTAAGTAGTCATTATACACAAAACACAGAAATGCAGACCAAATGGTACACACAGGAAATAGCATTGACATGTTAGTCTTACTGAGGAGTGATAACAATGTGTAGACATCTTTAATTCTTCTTAAGTATGCCTCTCCATTTCCCAGCCACCTGTGAGTGAATAGGGATGTGTCCGTGCGTCATCTATCTCCCCAAAGTTTATGTGTCCTCCCACAATGCACCTTAGGATGTGGGCTACAGAGCCAAACGTCTCATTCACCTGATGGACCTCCTCTCCGTATGACATCACTGTGGATGAGCTCGTTAACAACTTTACACCTTCGGTTGTCCCCTGGCGATGCAAGGGAGGGATGGACAGCACAGCCCTTCGTCTAACCCTCACTCTCTCCTTTCTTTCCCTCAAACCCCTCACCAGTCACTCCCTCTCCTCCTGTCTCATCCAACCATTCTTCTGTCTCGTTGTGTGTTTTATTTTGTTTCAAACGCTGAGCTCTTCCAGTTTAAGCCTACTGTTTGATCAGTAGCGGGGAGCTTTGTGACTGAATACATTATACACCTTGGCAGATTAGTTTATCAATACCATTTAAATACTCTTCGTGACCCAAGCCTGGGTCTGCATTATTTAGCAGGCCTCTGATCAATTGCACATTATCTGTATAACATTAGCCTGTAAATTATCTAGCTTTGTTATCTGTATAACATTAGCTGGTAAATTATCTAACCTTGGTATCTCTATTAGCCAGTCAGTGATGTAGCTTAGTTGCCTCAGACCTCTTCAGCTATCTCCCCTGGTTCTCTACTACTGTCTATCCTTCTGTCTCTCTTCCTGTCTCTCTTCCTATCTATCCTCCTGTCTCTCTTCCTCTCTCTCTTCCTCTCTCTCTTCCTGTCTCTCCCCTGTCTCTCCTCCTATCTCTCCTTCTATCTCCCCCTATCTATCCTCCTGTCTCTCTTTCTGTTTCTCATCCTATCTCTCCTTCTATCTCCCCTGGTTCTCTACTTCTGTCTATCCTTCTGTCTCTCCTCCTGTCTCTCTTCCTATCTATCCTCCTGTCTCTCTTCCTGTCTCTCTTCCTGTCTCTCTTCCTGTTTCTCATCCTATCTCTCCTTCTATCTCCCCTGGTTCTCTACTTCTGTCTATCCTTCTGTCTCTCCTCCTGTCTCTCTTCCTATCTATCCTCCTGTCTCTCTTCCTGTCTCTCTTCCTGTTTCTCATCCTATCTCTCCTTTATCTCCCCCTATCTATCCTCCTGTCTCTCTTTCTGTTTCTCGTCCTGTACAACCTGATATTTACGAATAACAGCAGAGGAAAAGTGTCATACTGAAAGTTGTGCTATATACAAGTTAGATAATGTGGGTTGCACTTACAGTCGGCTGTTTAGATAGACTTTAGTCAAAGGTTTGCTATGTTTGGAAATCCATGTTGGCATACAGTTCAAGTAGTTTGTTGTACACTCATTTTGAGTATGTCAAATTGTCATTCACTTGCAATGTGGACAGCTTTGTTGAATCCAAAACAACAATGAAATATCATGTCCCTAAGAATGCTGGTGTGCCAAACATTGTGACAAAACTACTTGGCTGTAAAGCTGGGTCTCATTTAGCAGGAAAATGGTTTCCCATCTTCCGAGTTGAACGGGAAAATATTCATTAAGGAATAAATCATACCAGCCATGACTGCTAGAAGGGCGCCATGGAAATTCAATTTGTATTCATAAACAGGGGCGATCATTCTGAGTAGTTGGCTATTGAAGCTGTTGCAATTTCACTTGTTATTTACAAGGCCTAAGTGTGTACCACAGCCTGATGAAATAATGTATTCTGTCTGAAATCTATTAATGGTGATTATTTCCCAAGCATTATTTCAACTCAGTTCTAAACTCAATCACACTAAACAGTAAACAAATACTTGAGTTAATGTTATCATTAATAGAATGTAATATAGTATGTGGACACTTGCTTGTCGAACATCTCATTCCAAAATAATGGGCATTAATGTGGAGTTGGTCCCCCTTTGCTGCTATAACAGCCTCCATTCTTCTGGAAAGGCTTTCCACTAGATGTCAGAACATTTCTGTGGGGTCTTGCTTCCATTCAGCCACAAGAGCATTAGTGAGGTTGGGCCCTGTTGTTGGGCGATTAGGCCTGGCTCGTAGTCGGCATTCCAATTCATTCCAAAGATGTTCGATAGGGTTGAGGTCAGGGCTCTGTGCAGGCCAGTCAAGTTCTTCCACACCGATCTTCATAAACCATTTCTGTATGGACCTCGCTTTGTTCGCAGCGGCATTGTCATGCTGAAACAGGAAAGGGCCTTACCCAAACTGTTACCACAAAGTTGGAAGCACAGAATAGTCTAGAATGTCATTGTATGCTGCAGCGTTAAGATTTCCCTTCACTGGAACTAAGGGACTTGCTCAAAGCAGGAAAAACAGCCCCAGACCATTATTCCTCCTCCACCAAACTTTGTTTTCACTGCTCCAGAATCCAATGGCGGCGAGCTTTACACCACCCCAGCCGACGCTTGGCATTACGCATTGTGATTTTAGGCTTGTGTGCAGCTGCTCGGCCATGGAAACCCATTTCATGAAGCTCACGACGAACAGTTTGGAATTCGGTAGTGAGTGTTGCAACTGAGGACAGGCGATTTTTACGCGCTACACACTTAAGCACTCGGCAGTCCCGTTCTGTGCACTTTTGTGGCCTACCACTTCGTGGTTGAGCCATTGTTGCTCCTAGAAGTTTCCACTTCACAATAACAGAACTTACAGTTGACCGAGGCAGCTCTAGCAGGGCAGAAATTTGACAAACTGACTTGTTGGAAATGTGGCATCCCATGACGGTGCCACGTTGAAAGTCATTGAGCTCTTCAGTATGGGCCGTTCTACTGCCAATGTTTGTCTATGGAGATTGCATGGCTGTGTGCTGAATTATGTACACCTGGCAGCAATGGGTGTGGCTGACATAGCCAAATCCACAAATTTGAAGGGGTGTCCACATGGTAGTGGTTTACATGAAAATTACACATTTATTAGATTTCACATATTTTAACGGATTTCTTCAGCACTAGCATGGAATGGAAGTCTGTATTTTCTCAAATGAAGACTCTCTAAACTCTGTTCTTGTTTATTTGGTTAAATTAAGATAGAAATGTTATATCTCCCCAAATCCCTTGTGAGGTATGAATGTAGGTCTGTGTTTTTGTGTGTGAGAGAGAGAGAGAGAGAGAGAGAGAGAGAGAGAGGCAGAGAGAGAGGCAGAGAGAGAGGCAGAGAGAGAGGCAGAGAGAGAGGCAGAGAGAGAGGCAGAGAGAGGTAGAGAGAGGCAGAGAGAGAGGCAGAGAGAGGCAGAGAGAGAAAGAGAGAGAGGCAAAGAGAGGCAGAGAGAGAGAGAGAGAGAGAGGCAGAGAGAGGGAGAGAGAGGCAGAGAGGGCAGAGAGAGGGAGAGAGAGGGAGAGAGAGGCAGAGAGAGGGGGAGAGGGCAGAGAGAGGGAGAGAGGGCAGAGAGAGGGAGAGAGGGCAGAGAGGGGGAGAGAGGAGAGAGAGAGAGAGAGAGGGAGAGAGAGAGAGAGAGAGAGAGAGAGGGAGAGAGGGCAGAGAGAGTGAGAGAGAGGGAGAGAGAGGCAGAGAGAGGGAGAGAGGGCAGAGAGAGGGAGAGAGGGCAGAGAGAGGGAGAGAGAGGAGAGAGAGAGAGAGAGAGAGAGAGAGGCAGACAGAGAGGCAGAGAGAGAGGCAGAAAGAGGCAGAGAGGGCAGAGAGAGGGAGAGAGAGGGAGAGAGAGAGGCAGAGAGAGGCAGAGAGAGGGAGAGAGGGGGAGAGAGAGGGAGAGAGAGGGAGAGACTGGCAGAGAGAGGGAGAGAGGGCAGAGAGAGGGAGAGAGGGCAGAGAGAGGGAGAGAGGGCAGAGAGAGGGAGAGAGGGCAGAGAGAGGGAGAGAGGGCAGAGAGAGGGAGAGGGGGCAGAGAGAGGGAGAGAGGGCAGAGAGAGGGAGAGAGGGCAGAGAGAGGGAGAGAGGGCAGAGAGAGGGAGAGGGGGCAGAGAGAGGGAGAGAGGGCAGAGAGAGGGAGAGGAGGCAGAGAGAGGGAGGAGACAGAGAGAGGGAGGAGACAGAGAGAGGGAGGAGACAGAGAGAGGGAGGAGACAGAGAGAGGGAGGAGACAGAGAGAGGGAGGAGACAGAGAGAGGGAGGAGACAGAGAGAGGGAGGAGACAGAGAGAGGGAGGAGACAGAGAGAGGGAGAGAGGGGAGAGAGGGAGAGAGGGCAGAGAGAGGGATAGAGGGCAGAGAGAGGGAGAGGAGACAGGGAGAGGGAGAGGAGACAGGGAGAGGGCAGAGAGAGGGAGAGGGAGAGGAGACAGGGAGAGAGGGCAGAGACAGGGAGAGAGGGCAGAGACAGGGAGAGAGGGCAGAGAGGGCAGAGAGGGCAGAGACAGGGAGAGAGAGAGAGGGCAGAGACAGGGAGAGAGAGAGAGGGCAGAGACAGGGAGAGAGAGAGAGGGCAGAGACAGGGAGAGAGAGGGAGAGGGCAGAGACAGGGAGAGAGAGAGAGGAGAGAGAGAGGGAGATGGCAGAGACAGGGAGAGGGAGAGAGAGAGAGAGAGAGGGAGAGGGCAGAGACAGGGAGAGGGAGAGAGAGAGAGAGAGAGAGAGGGAGAGGGCAGAGACAGGGAGAGGGAGAGAGAGAGAGAAAGAGAGAGGGAGAGGGCAGAGACAGGGAGAGGGAGAGAGAGAGAGAGAGAGAGAGAGAGGGAGAGGGCAGAGACAGGGAGAGGGAGAGAGAGAGAGGGAGAGGGCAGAGACAGGGAGAGGGAGAGAGAGAGAGAGAGGGAGAGGGCAGAGACAGGGAGAGGGAGAGAGAGAGAGACAGGGAGAGGGAGAGAGAGAGAGAGAGAGCAGAGAGAGAGAGGGCAGAGACAGAGAGAGAGGGCAGAGAGGGGAGAGAGAGGGCGAGGGCAGAGACAGGGAGAGAGAGAGGAGAGAGAGAGGGCGAGGGCAGAGACAGGGAGAGAGAGAGAGGAGAGAGAGAGGGAGAGGTCAGAGACAGGGAGAGGGAGAGAGAGAGAGAGAGAGAGAGAGAGAGAGAGGGGGAGAGGGCAGAGACAGGGAGAGGGAGAGAGAGAGAGAGAGAGAGAGAGAGAGAGAGAGAGAGGGAGAGGGCAGACAGGGAGAGGGAGAGAGAGAGAGAGAGAGTGGGAGAGGGCAGAGACAGGGAGAGGGAGTGAGAGAGAGAGAGAGAGAGAGGGAGAGGGCCGAGACAGGGAGAGGGAGAGAGAGAGAGAGAGTGAGAGAGAGCAGAGAGAGAGAGAGAGAGAGAGAGAGGGCAGAGAGAGAGAGAGGGCAGAGAGAGAGAGAGAGAGAGAGAGAGAGAGAGAGAGAGAGAGAGAGAGAGAGAGAGAGAGAGAGGGCAGAGAGAGAGAGGGCAGAGACAGGGAGAGAGAGAGAGGGCAGAGACAGAGAGAGAGGGCAGAGAGGGGAGAGAGAGGGCAGAGAGGGGAGAGAGATGGCAGAGAGGGGAGAGAGAGAGAGAGGGCAGAGACAGGGAGAGAGAGAGGGCAGAGAGGGGAGAGAGAGAGAGAGGGCAGAGACAGGGAGAGAGAGAGGGCAGAGAGAGAGAGAGAGAGGAGAGAGAGAGAGAGGGAGAGAGAGAGGGCAGAGAGAGAGAGGAGAGAGAGAGAGAGGGAGAGAGAGAGCAGAGAGAGAGAGAGAGAGAGAGAGAGAGTGAGAGAGAGAGAGAGAGAGAGAGAGAGAGAGGGCAGAGAGAGAGAGAGAGAGGGCAGAGACAGGGAGAGAGAGAGAGGGCAGAGACAGGGAGAGAGAGAGGGCAGAGACAGGGAGAGAGAGAGAGGGCAGAGAGAGAGAGAGAGAGAGGGCAGAGAGAGAGAGAGAGAGAGAGAGGGCAGAGACAGGGAGAGAGAAGGAAAGAAAGAAATTGGAGGAAAATGAGAGAAAGAGAGGTGCAAGGCTAGTGTTTTTGTGCTGTGTTTGTGTGTATGTTGGTGACAGGTGGGGGGCTTTGTTTGTTTGTGCAATTCTTTAGAAAAAGAGCTTACGAGTTCAGCTGAAGAAAGGCGGGAGCTAAAAGTCCAGATTTAGGCCTTTCTCTGAGGCCTAAGCCCAAGCCCGGTCGAGCCGTTTGACCAAGGCCTCCCTCCTAACAGTAAACTTGGATTAATGATAGTCTACATCTATTCATCTATTCATCCATCCCTCCATCCATTCATTCACCCCTCCATCCATCCATCCACCACACCTAGGATAGTTCACACACACACACACACACACACACACACACACACACACACACACACACACACACACACACACACACACACACACACACACACACACACACACACACACACACACACACACACACACACACACACACACACACACACACGCACACACAACAAAGCTGTAAGAAGACAAATAAATGTGTTTTTCCGCACTTTGCCTTGCCAAGCCATTTACAGTGTGTGGAGCTTTATTATTGCAGGAATCACCAATTAGCTCTTCATTTGGCCACCCAAGGAAGTCTTTAATGCTCTTTGTTTTCAATTTAGTACATGAAGGGATGGAGCATACCCGCTGGGCAAAGACGTCAATTCAACGTAATTTCATTGAAATGACGTGGAAACAATATTTATTCAACCAGTGTGTAGCTTGAATATTGTTATCACACTGTAAGAATGATTTCCTGGGAGAGGTTAGAAGTGACACATGCAATGTCATTAATGAATTAAAAACAGCTGTTCTATCATATCATTTATTATGCATTGTATTTCCTTTTTTAAGTAGATTCATTGCCATCTCTTCAATCTAAGCCTACAGGAAAGTGTGTGCCCTCAGGCCTGGAGGGAAGCAAAAGTAATTCCGCTATCCAAGAATAGCAAAGCACCCTTTACTGGCTCAAACAGCTGACCAATCAGCCTGATACCCACGCTTATTAAACTTTTGGAAAAATGGTGTTTGACCAGATATAATGCTATTTCACTGTAAACAAATTAACAACTCACTTTGGAAAAATGTATGTGTTATGGCTTTACACCCCCTGCTATAATGTGGATAAAGAGTTACCTGTCTAACAAAACACAGAGGGTGTTCTTTAATGGAAGCCTCTCCAACATAATCCAGGTAGAGTCGGGCATTCTCCAGGGGAGCTGTCTAGGCCCCTTACATTTTTCAGTCTCTACTAATGACCTGCCACTGGCACTGGGTAAAGCCTGTGTGTGTCTATGTATGATGATGACTTAGCATTATACACGTCAGCTACCACAGCAAGTAAAATCATTGCAACACTTAACAAAGAGCTTCAATTAGTTTTAGAATGGGTGGAAAGTAATAAACTAGTCCTAAATATATCAAAACTAAAAGCATTGTATTTGGGACAAACTATTAACTAAACACTAAACCTCAACTAAATATTGTAATGAATAATGTGGAAAATGAGCACATTGTGGGGACTAAACTGCTTAGTGTAACCCTGGATTGTAAACTGTCATGGTCAAAACATATTGATCGAACTGTAGCTAAGATGGGGAGAGGTCTGCCCGTAATAAAGTGCTGCTCTGCTTTCTTGACATTGCCATAAACAAAACAAGTCCTACAGGCCCTAGTTTTGTTGCACCTGGACTACTGCCCAGTCATACGGTCAAGTGCCACTAAGAAGGACAGAGGAGAATTACTGTTGGGCCAGAACAGAGCAGCACTGCTCAATGTCTCCTGGCACACAGCTCAGATACCTATGCATACCCCACAAGGCATGCCACAAGGGGTTTCTTCAAATCAAATACAATTTTATTGGTCACATACACGTGGTTAGCAGATGTTAACGCAAGCGTAGCAAAAGGCTTGTGCTTCTAGTTCTGACAGTGCAGTAATATCAAAAAAATCCCCCAACAACTACCTAATACACACAGATCTAAAATGGGTGACTGAGAATATGTACATATAAATGTATGGATGAGCGATGGCCGAGCGGCATAGGCAAGGTGCAATAGACGGTATAAAATACAGTATACACCTATGGTATGAGTAACGTAAGATATGTAAACATTATTAAAGTGGCCTTATTTAAAGTGGCATTGTTAAAAGTGACTAGTGATCCATTTGTTAAAGTGGCCAGTGATTGGGTCTCAATGTAGGCAGCAGCCTCTCTGAGTTAGTGATTGCTGTTTAGCAGTTTGATGGCCTTGAGATAGAAGCTGTTTTTCAGTCTCTCGGCCCCAGCTTTGATGCACCTGTACTGACCTCACCTTCTGGAGGGTAGCAGTGTGAACAGGTAGTGGCTCCTGTGACATCGGGTGCTGTAGGTGTCATGGAGGGCAGGTAGTTTGCCCCCGGTGATGCGTTGTGCAGACTGCACCCCACTCTGGAGAGCCTTGCGGTTGAGGGCAGAGCCCAACAGGATGCTCTCGATTGTAGATCTGTAAAAGTTAGTCAGAGTTTTGGGTGACAAGCCACATTTCTTCAGCCTGTAGAGGAAGAGTATTATGAATCCAGGCTTACTGTTAGAAGGGAGGCCTTGGTCAAACAGCTCGACCAGGCCGGGGTTTAGGCCTCGGAGAAAGGCCTAAATCTTGACTTTTAGCTCTCGCCTTTCTTCAGATCATTTCAGTTTGTCGTTGATGTGTACGCAGAGGAACTTAAAACTTTCCACTTTCTCCACTGCTGTCCCTTTGATGTGGATAGGGGGGTGCTCCCTCTGCTGTTTCCTGAAGTCCACGATCATCTCCTTTGTTTTGTTGATGTTGAGTAAGAGGTTGTTTTCCTCACACCACACTCCGAGTGCCCTCACCTCCTCCCTGTAGGCCGTCTTGTCATTGTTGGTAATCAAGCCCACTACTGTTGTGTCATCTGCAAACTTGATGATTGAGTTGGAGGCGTGCATGGCCACGCAGTCGTGGTTGAACAGGGAGTACAGGAGGGGGCTGAGCACGCACCCTTGTGGGGCCACAGTGTTGAGGGTCAGCGAGGTGGAGATGTTATTTCCTACCTTCATCACCTGGGGGGCGGCCCATCAGGAAGTCCAGGACCCAATTGCACAGGGCGGGGTTGAGGCAAAGGGCCTCCAGCTTGATGATGAGCTTAGATGTTACTAAATGCTGAGCTGTAGTCAATGAACAGCATTCTTACATAGGTATTCCTCTTGTCCAGATGGGATAGGCAGTGTGCAGTGTGATGGCGATTGCATCGTCTGTGGACCTGTAGATAGGGAGCGATTGAATTTGTATGAAAACACACCAGCCAGCTGGTCTGCGCATGCTCTGAGGACGTGGCTAGGGATGCCCTCTGGGCCAGCAGCCTTGCGAGGGTTAACACGTTTAAATGTTTTACTCACGTCAGCCAAGGACAAGGAGAGGGGGGGGGCAGTTCTTGATAGCGGGCCGCGACAGTGGCACTGTATTATCCTCAAAGCGGGCAAAGAATGTGTTAAGTTCTTGAGGAAGCGTGACGTCGGCGTCCCTGACGTGGCTGGTTTTCTTTTTGTAGTCTGTGATTTCCTGTAGACCCTGCCACATACGTCTCATGTCTGAGCCGTTGAATTGCGACTCCACTTTGTCTCTGTACTGGGATTTCGCTTGTTTGATTGCATTGCGGAGGGAATAACTACACGGTTTATATACAGCCATATTCGGCGGAAGTCGTGACTCATATTCTCAGACCTCTTTCCGTGGTTAAATGTGGTGGTTCGCACTTTCAGTTTTGCGCGAATGCCGCCATCCATTCACGGTTTCTGGTTAAGTTTTAATAGTCTCAGTGGGTGCAACATCTCCAATGTACTTCCTTGTAAATTCACTCACATAGCCAGCGTATAGGTCGATGTATTTTCTGAGGCTGACCGGAACATATCCCAGTCCGTGTAATCAAAACAATCTTGAAGCGTGGATTCCGATTGGTCAGACCACCATTGAATGGTTCTACTCACTGGTACATCCTGTTTGAGTTTCTGCTATAAAAGACGGTAGGAGCAAGATGGAGTCGTGCCGAAGGGAGGGTGGGGGAGGGCTTTGTATGCATCGCGGATGTTAGAGTAGCAGTGATCGAATGTATTACACCCACGCGTAGTGCAATCAACATACTGATAGAATTTAGGTAGCCTTGTTCTCAAATTTGCTTTGTTAAAATCCCCAGCTACAATAAATGCAGCCTCAGGATATATGGTTTCCAGTTTACATAGAGTCCAGTGAAGTTCCTTAAAGGCCATCTTGGTGTCTGCTTGAGGGGGAATATACACAGCTGTGACCGTAACTGACGAGAATTCTCTTGGAAGGTAATATGGCCGTCATTTGATTGTGAGGAATTCTAGGTCGGGTGAGCAGAAGGACTTGAGTTCCTGTATATTGTTATGATTACACCATGAGTCGTTAATCATGAAGCATACACCCCCGCCCTTCCTCTTCCCAGAGAGGTGTTTATCTCTGTCGGCGTGATGCATGGAGCGGCCCGGTGGCTGAACCGATTCCGACAACATATCCATAGACAGCCATGTTTCCGTGAAACAGAAAATGTTACAATCTCTGATGTCTCTCTGGAAGGCAACCCTTGCTCGAATTTCATCTACCTTGTTGTTAAGAGACTGGACATTGATGAGTAGTATACTCAGGAGCGGTGAGCGATGTGCACGTTTACGGAGTCTGACCAGGAGGCCGCTCCGTCTGCCCCTTCTGCGGCGCCGTTGTTTTGGGACGGCTTCTGAGATTAGATCCATTGTCCTGGGCGGTGGTCCAAACAGAGGATCCGCTTCGGGAAAGTCATATTACTGGTCGTAATGTTGGTAAGTTGACGTTGCTCTTATATCCAATAGTTCTTCCCGGCTGTATGTAATAATGCTTAAGATTTCCTGGGGTAACAATGTAAGAAATAATACATAAAAAATAAATAAATACTGCAGTTTCCTAAGGACGAAGCGAGGCGACCATCTCTGTCGGCGTCATCTTGCATCTTCACAATCCCCAAGTCCAGAACAGATTCCGGAATGCGCAGTACCACACAGAGCCATGACTACATGGAACTCTATTCCACATCAAGTAACTCATGCAAGCAGTAAAATCACATTTAAAAAAACTACAACTTATGGAACAAGCAGACTGTGAAGAGGCACACACACACACACACCTCCATTGTAATATTGTTGTATGGTGGTGTTATACATATCTAGTGGTGCTATAATTTTATGTACTGTTTTATATTACTAGGCAAGTCAGTTAAGAAGAAATTCTTATTTACAATGACGGCCTACCCCGGTCAAACCCGGAAGACGCTGGGCCAATTGTACACTGCCCTATGGGACTCCCAATCATGGCCAGATGTGATTCAGCCTGGATTCAAACCAAGGACTGTAGTGACGCATTTTGCATTGAGATGCAGTGCCTTAGACCGCTGTGCCACTCGGGAGCCCAACTATTTGTGTGTGATGTAAGTGCCTTATTGTGTTTGGACCCCAGGAACAGTACTGCTGCATTAGCAACAGCTAATGGGGATCCCTAATAAATACAAATACAAAATACATACAACCTGGACAGAAGTAAGACAGAAGTAAGTTTGATAGCTGGCTCAAACTGCAGGGCAGTCTTCAGGCAGAGATGTGCTACTTTTTATTGCAGTTGTTTTATATACTTCTCCAGAACAACCCCCTAAATATCTTTCAATCCTCCTAGTCCTAAACCTGCCTTCCTTGCCGTGGCTGGCGGAGAAAAAGAATAACAACCATATTTAGAGCAGAGAGAGAAAGAGGATGAGATTTCTGCCGTGCCAAAGAGGCTGTCAAAACCCATTACCTAAGTGTCCTTTAACTCCCCATATGCTTTTGTTGCCTAATCAGCTTTGTATCTCTCCAAATCCCAGATTGAGATAACAAACAAATGGATCAGCTCGTCGTTCACGGCAACGCTCGCCCCTAAGTACCTCAGCACCGCACTGCTGCAGCACTGCCTGGTGGCCAGGGGAGGAAGTGCAGTCTGACATTAATTTAAAAGAAGAGGAAAGGGGGGGGGCTAAGTTGCTAAGTCCACTTTCCCCTCCGTCAAATGGATCCCCTTCCCTCCCTCTGGCCTACTCGTCCCATGATCCTCTTGGCTTTTTCTTTTTTTCTTCTTTACTCTCGTTTTAAGGAGGATTGGAGTTTATTGCAGACAATCCACACCGGTCGGGAAGTACAGTGGAAGGACCATGGACAGACTTCCGAGGGGAAAATCGCCTCACAATAGCACCAGGACTCTTATCAGATTTAAGTGAAGGGTTTGTGGTTTAGAGCCTGAGCCTGAGCTCTCTCGGGGGTAAACTTTGAGACAGAGGGGGTGGGGGGGGGGGGGGGGGGATACAGTGATTATAGAAAGGGGTTTTAGCCGATGGCGAGGACATGCTGAGAAGGCCTCTAATCGACTGGATGGCCAAAAGAGGGATATTTCGTTGTGATGCATCATGGCTCAGAATGCCGATTATCGCTTACAGAGGCAGCGGTTAGATACGTGCATACTAGATTTGCACATTATTCTGAGGGACGGTACTACAGTAGAGGGTTGTTGATGAATCTGGACGGTGTTATAACCCAGAGACCACAGGTTTAAGGCAAGTGACACAAGGAAAGCTCAGTCTGTTTTCCATTCGCATCAATGACAGACAAATTACCAATGAAGTGACAAACACACACACACAAACACCCCCTGCCTATGCTTCCCCATTCGTCCACTAATCTATATCAGACAAATTAGGCAAACAGATTGGGGAGAGAAAAGATTGACTTTGGGCAGGCTAATTAGCTCAGACTCATTAGGAGTGTTTAAGAGGCTGTGATTAGGGATGTTTGTTCACACGCTGTGCTGTGCTTAATGACTGGGCTAGATCACCAGCCAGGCTGCCCACAGGGAGAGAGGAGACGAGACAGCCTATTGACAGTCATTAATATTTAGAATGAGGGTATATGGTGGGGGGCTGGGAGGGGATATGCACTCTAACGGAGCGCCACAACTTAAAGAAGAGCAGTCGGTCGATGTAAGTGGCGAGGAAGGTTATTGGTGGGTTCAAACTCCACTTTTGGAGGTATAAAAACAGATACACGGACTGACTGCTAAAGCGCATGTTAAAGTTCTTCAACTAAAAAGTGTAAACTTCAGTAGAAAAGACCTCAACAGCCTGCAGCTCAACCTATAGACGGGTTGGTTGTTTAGCAACAAAACCGTGGCGTGCGCAACTATGGGGCAGAACAGACGGGGTTGGCTTAGACTGTTGACAACGTGTAAACTATATTTAGTCTCCAATGTTTATTGATAACATAAATACATTTGCACAATGAGCACTTGTTGTCTCTCAAATACATTGTTACAGTTTTTCCGTAGCTATCTAGAGGATTTTCGCCATATTAGCATAGATCTGACAACAGTCAAAACACCTCAAAACAAGACATGCTATCAAGATACAACCAGCTGAAACGAGCCACCTAGAATTCCCCACAAGGCAGCTTCTTGTCATTGTTGCTAGCTATCTGACTGTTCAGAATCACAACAACGCACGCCTTCTGGCCACATCGGTGTGCACGCATCCTTTTCGTGACATTGTCAGCCAACCCATCTATATTGTACTGTTCTCAACCTATACTGTGCTCTCAACTTCTCAACAAACTCTCCACGTACAACCACTCTCTCGCTACTCAAACACTCCCACACAGTATTACATGGATGAGGACAGTGTTCTCTGATGGTGAGTAGGACAGATAGCCAGACCATCTAGAAGTGCGTCTCTTGTCTTGTCTCCATATCGTGATATGGCTAGCTAGCTGTCCTCAGGGACTAACAGCTCGCATTGCCTCCCCCCAACGCCCCCCATGCCTATATCCCAACAGTATTCCCACTCCCCACCCTGGGGCGACAAACGATCCACAATGGAGAACAGAGTTGTTGGGGAAATGGGGGCCATTTATAACTACCAGCCCCCCCCCCCCCCCCTAGTTTGGCGAATTGGTGGCGGAGGTGAGACGCGAGACAGAGCAAGAGCGCCCCTCTCCTGGCTAATGTCACACAATTACCTTTAAACCACTCTGACAGGCGCTGCACAAACATGCCAACAGAGTAACATCAAATCATAACTGTCACAGGTGATCGAGTTGAGCCACCGAGTGAGCCCGCCTGTGCCTGCTCTTCTGTCTGTCACACAGATGACTCCATGGTGTGTGTGTGTGTGTGTGTGTGTGTGTGTGTGTGTGTGTGTGTGTGTGTGTGTGTGTGTGTGTGTGTGTGTGTGTGTGTGTGTGTGTGTGTGTGTGTGTGTGTGTGTGTGTGTGTGTGTGTGTGTGTAGAATGAGGGGGTGATTTCAATTGATAACAGAACACAAATATCATATCAACACAGCGATGTCATCACTCATGCTGCTCAGCCCTCAGTCAGAGAGAGATGGATCACTTCCCCTCTTCTGAAGCCTCTCTGTCTCGCTCCCTCTCTCACTCACCTCTTTTTTTTGCACTCCCTCTTTCTCTCTCTCACACACACAAGGGATCGGGCATGCAAGCATGGAAAATGGAGTGGACTAATGATATTCCTGAAATGATAGCAACGAAAACTGAAAGAAGTCAACCATATTTACCATACCACTAAACATACAAAGCATTGACCTTTTAAATTGTTGATTTTTCTCAAAAGAAAGAATTTGATAGATATACAGTAGGAAGAGAGTAGGAACTATTCTTATATGGCATCATGCTCTCGGTACAATTTGCCATTGTTTTCCTCAAGCTAAGTATTAAATTATGCTTTTAAAATCTCAGGGAAAGTGACAATGGAGAATAGAATAAAACTGTCCAGGATGGACATTTTCTTTGGCATCACCTTACATTAAACGATCACATCCACATCCAGTGCCTTCAAAAAGTTAACTCAAAGTTGCCTGGAAGCACCTGGATGATCATCAATACTTTATAAACCTGAAGAACTCGCTCCGATGGGTGTTTTTAAATAATTGATTCCCTGACCTGTCAATGTTTTTAATTTGCTCTTTTATGAAAATCTATGTTTTTTTACTAGATTACCTGTAGTTTTTCTTGTTGTCTGTCTGTGATTGTGTAATGACTTGTTGCTGCCTATCTTAGCCAGGACGCTCTTGAAAAAGAGATCTCAAATCTCAATGAGCCCTTCCTGGTTAAATAAAGGTTAAATAAATGAAAATAAAAAGACTCTTGGAAGAATGTTCTATAGACAGATGACTCAATAGTATAACTTTTCAACGACGTGGGTCCCATTACGACTGGTGAAAACCAAACACTGCATTCCACAGTAAGAACCTCATACCAACGGTCAGCATGGTGGTGGCAGTGTGATGGTTTGGGGATGCTTTGCTGCCTCAGGACCTGGACAACTGACCTTTTAATAGAAGGAACCATGAACTCTGCTCTGTATCAGAGAATTCTACAGGAGAATGTCAGGCCATCATCTGTCTGTGAGCTGAAGCTGAAACGCTGCTGGGTCATGCAACAAGACAATGATCCAGAACACACAATCATGTCTACATGAAAATGGCTAAAAAAACAACAAATTTGAAGATTTGGAATGGCCTAGTCAAAATCCAGACCTAATCCCAATTGAGATGTTGTGGCGGGACTTGGAATGAGCAGTTCATGCTTGAAAATCCAGAAATGTTGCTGAGTTACAGCAGTTCTGCATGGAAGAGTGGGCCAAAATCCCTCCACAGCGTCGTGAGAGACTGATCAACAACTACAGGAAGCATTTGGTTCCAGTCATTGCAGCTAAAGGTGACACAACCAGTTATTGAGTGTAAGAGGGCAAATACTTTTTCACACAGGGGAACTGGGTGTTGCATAACTTTGTTTATTAAATAAATGAAATAAGTATGTAATTGTTGTGTTATTTGTTCACTCAGGTTTCCTTTATCTAATATTAGGTTTTGGTTGAAGATCTTTTTTTTTAAGATACCATCAGTATCCAAAATATGCAAAAATAGAGAACATTTGAACGGGGACAAATACTTTTTCACGGCACCGATACAATTTCGGCTGCATTTAGTAATCCAACAGCACAAGTAACAAATTAATATTTGAACACGTTCTTCTTGGCCATGGGCATTCTGAAGTGCTGGCCAGAAGGAAGCCTCTCGAACTGAGGGTGTGGAGGGTGGGAGGGGTCGCCAACAACAGCCAGTGTCTTCCTTTTGGTTGCCTTGTGGGACAGACTGCTCAACTGTGCCTGTGGTCGACCAATTACTTTGCTGGCCATGTTTACTATTCTGGTCAGTTTGCTTTTACTCCTCACGCTCTGATTGCCATACCAGACTGTCATTTTGAACGTGAGGATGCTCTCCATCACACTGCTGTACACCCTCTCCAGAACATCTAGGCTGAACCCTAACCCCTTCAATTTCCTAATTAGAAACAGGCGCTGGCAAATTATTATTGCTGTTATTATTTAAATACAGTCTGCAATCTTTGTAAATCTCAGCTTGTCATCAATTTGTGTCCATAGGTCTTTGAAACACTCAACCACCTCCACTGGTTGGTCATTCAGAGAGAGTGGTTGGGACATTGGCAGGTTGTTGCCATTGATGATTAGCTCCTTTGTCTTGTCCACGTTGATGTGGGGGCACTTGACCGGTCCGGGACCATTCTGGAAGGTTGTTGGCCTGTTTAAAATAGGTGTCCTCATCTGACATAGTATCTTTAAAAAATTGTCCCACCAGAGCCATGTCATCTGCTTACTTAAAAAGGCTCACATTGTTTCCTGGATGAAGAGAGTGAAGAAGTGAAAGAGAGATTCAGTCAGGTATCTGACCCATGCTGTGCAGTCAGAGGTTGGCCACCCAGCCGCCAGTGTGACTGCTCCTCTCTCCTCTCCCGGGCTTAGCTGTCACTGTTCTAATTGCCTGACTGTGACCCCGCCCCCCTCCATTCACCTGGCTAATTAGTCTTTCTTTAGGGCTCTCCAATTCAGTTCAGTTTAATACAATTATAGCTTTATTGGCATGAAAACTGAGGGGAATTACATTGTCAAAAGTGAATTATGACTCACTCTCTATTTCTACAGGAGTTTTCCGTCAGTATTTTGGATTAGGGTAGAGAACTGGCAATCTGTTTGCTGAGAGGTCTAGAATGTGTGTTGATTGGATTACTGTACTTACTTTGCTCTCAGTTTTTTACAGTTTCTTAGTGTCTTAGTGTGGACCATAATGTGGAGTCAATTACCGGCAAAAAATACCCCTGGCATACCTAGCACAACCCCCACACACACAAGCATTCATACATAAACACTCATACTAATATGGACTGTAGCACGTCTTTCCTCCTTTCCTTCAGGTGCCAGGGAATAGTTTAACCAGACGGGGGAAGTTCTTTTTTTTTAGAACAGAGGATGTGAGATGTGAGAATTAGAGCAGAGATTGAAGGCATGCAAATTACATGATAATGTTATGCTAATGAGCAGGGTGAGGGAGGGGGGCAGGTGGGGGGGGGGGGGTAAAGTTTGGTTAGGGAACGGGCTGGCGAAACAGCGGGCGTATGGGCGCCGCTTGGGCGAGCAGTGAATACCCACATTGCCATGCTGAGAGAGAGAACATTTAGCAAAGGAGACAGAGAGAAAAAAATCAAGATTGAAGGAGAGAAATAGAGAAAAAGACAAGAGAGATGGCCCCACAGGTTAATGGATGCTGATTGATTCCCAAATTACATTTCACAACTCCACTTCTGTTCTTTTCTCTCACCATTCCACACACCCTCCCTCTCTGTTCCCACCTTTGTTTTGTTGTATTTGTTTCTCTTTAACTTGCACTTTGCAGTCTTTATAGTTCCTGTAGACACAAGCTTAATGAGCAGAGTAGAAATAACAGGCAGTAACTCAAATAAAATCTAATCAAATTTGATTGGTCTCTTACACATATTTGGCAGATGTTATTGCAGATGTAACGAAACACCTAACAATACAAAACAAAACACACAAATGCCCCCCAAAATGTAATGACCAAAATTAAGAAATATCAGAATGAGCAATGTCAGAGTCCGGAATATATATAAACAACAAAACAACAGGAAAATATTCAGACCCATTGAGTTTTTCCACATTTTGTTACGTTACAGCCTGATTATGGGGTATTGTGTGTAGATTGATGAGAGAAAAAATGATTTTGTCAATTTTAGAATAAGGCTGTAATGTAACAAATTGCAGAAAAAGTCAAGGGGTCTGAAAACGTTATATTCTTCATATTACTTTTTTGCTGTAGACATCCTGGAGGGCAGGCAGTTTACCCCCAGTGATGCGTTGGGCTGATCGCAGCACCACCCTCTGGAGAGCCCTTTGACTCAGACTAGAAATCAAGTTTAACCCTGTGTGACAATATTGGCTTCCGCACAGAAGCAATCAAACTTTTTAATTACAATTTTCCTCCCAAATGAAATCAGAATTGATTTCAAACAGTTCAAATGTTCAGAGTATTTTAGGAATCAAGAAGTTACTGACTTGCACCCCTAAATTTTGTTTATTATCTCTTTGGTGAATATGTGTCTGACAACTCGATAACCTGGCATCCCATTATGGGAAGTTACACATTAAAAATAATCCTGTCGTTTTGGCGAAAACTAACTGGCAGCCAGTTACCTGTAAATTACTGTAAATAAAGGTACAGTATTTTACCATAAATTCCAAATAAACTTTGGTTTACAGTCCATTACAGTGTATGTACTGTTAAAACCAGTTCTTGGGGGGTATTTACGGTAACATATTGTTCCTTTTTTACAGTATCTCGTTGCCAGTAAATTTCCATAAAAACAACAGATTTTCTTTTACAGTGTATGGACAATCCTGTCATCCATGCACTAATGTGATAAATGGCTCTCATTTGATGAGAATGGCCTAGCAACAAAAAACAAGCCTGGCTACCAAGTGTTGGAATCTCAGCCATTCTACCTGCCTATATATGTGTTCTTGGCCTGCCTAAACCAGAGCAGAGTATTTGCCATGAAAGACAGTGTCTATGGGAGTTGGGACTTCCCATCTCTTCTTTAGTCAGACAGATTGAGCAAGACAGAGTGTGACGCTCCTGTGGAACCATGTCAGCTCATACATTCATTCTTCATTCTTTTTTATCAAACACACAGAAAGTCTGTCCGGGTCTGGCAAAGCGCCAACGTCTCCACTCGATCTTCCCTGCCCTGACAGAACCAGAGAGGCCCGTTCAACCGCTGTCTCTATTTGGACTTTAAATACATTTTAAGGGACTGAATGGGGAGACCATATTGTGATCGGGTTTTTTAGGTGGTGCGGGTGGGGTGG
Organism: Salvelinus fontinalis; assembly: GCF_029448725.1. NCBI lineage: Eukaryota > Metazoa > Chordata > Actinopteri > Salmoniformes > Salmonidae > Salvelinus > Salvelinus fontinalis. The sequence goes on along the minus strand of NC_074690.1, from coordinate 18,827,310 downwards.
CAGATCTTTATTGAACAAGACTGCACATATGCGACCTCCGTGCGCCATAACGTGTGATGGAACACTTTACCTCGAGATAAGCACGGGAATGAGAAAAAAACGATATAAATAAATTGGGCGACGCACGCAATTCAATTTTTTTAAGCAAAATATTAATGATCTTTCATTTGGTTCTCATCAGAAAGGCTGCCGGGGGAAATTGCATTCTATACTGGTGAAAGCAAGTCAAAGCGAGACTGGATAATGGGCAATAGGTGTGTAGTCTAGGAGAAGAAGCGAGAGAGGGAGGGAGAAACGACAAATACCCTGATGGGGTGGGGGTAGAGAGCAGGGGAGAGTGGCTAAGGTTGGAGTGGGGGGAGAGAGAGAAGAAAATGGAGAGATTGGAAATATAAATTTATGACATTGAAAATGACTATGACAGAGTCGGGACAGGTCCCTTTACTCTCTCTTCTCTTTGGTAGCAGTCAACCTTGCAATGAGGGCAGATCACACAGAAATAGGCTGTTGGGGGGTGCTGAGCGCCGCAGATGGGATGAAATGAGGGGAGTGGAAGAGGTATGGATGCTTAGGTGGGGGGGGGGGGGGGATAGGCTGGTAGGGGTGAAGAAGGCCATGAGCGGGTGAGATGATGTTGTCAGTGACCGATGTAAATCGCAGCACTAACAGACACAGTCGGCTGGCTGCGCGGGGCGGGGCCTGTCGCCACGACGATGGCACTGACAAATTGAATATTTTCGGAGGACTTAATCAGAGGAAAATGGGGTTTCATCTGCACGCCTCCCAGCCGCCCGCAAAAAAATAAATGATTGCCTGTCCCTCTCGTTTTCACCCTCTCGTCCCTCTCTCTTTCTTTCTTTTCTCCCTAGCTCTCTCTCTCTCTCACTGAGCACAGCTACTGAACCATGGGAAGGTTACCAAAAGGGAGTATCTGTGGCATTTTACAAAAGGATAGGGAAACACAAGAGCACACACACACACATAGACCTTGCAGAAATATGTATTCGATGTTTATGTTTCCTATTGGTTGGTTAAATTTACAAATCAATAAGGTCACTGGTCATGCTTGCAGATTAGGGAGATCGCGACGTACCAGTCTGTATTGACATGCAAGCGGAGGGTCATGTTCTGAAATACTGTATTCTATTTAAGCAATAATACACGAGAGACCATGTGTTATGACATTTTTATCATGGTTGTGACGTGGTCACTGATTTCTGCATGTCTAATGTTAACACTAGACTCAGGTTACTGGTCCACTTGCTCTTCATCTTGTTTCATTTCTTTCATGTCCCCCTCCTCTTCTTGTTGGCACAGTTCTTCAAACGTTAGTGGATAAAACAAATCAAAAGTAACTTTAAAATCATCCATACATGACAAGTTACAGGTGCTAAAGCTAGTAGTTGTAAAAGTAGTGGTAGTGCGTTGTCTCATATATCATCGGCAGGATAGGCTCTAACAATGGGGAATTCCAAACCACCAGTTGTATAAAAATAAATGTTTTGTTACCCGTGGTATACGGTCTGATATACCACAACCTGTCAGCCAATCAGCATTCAGGGTTCAAACCACCCAGTTTCTAATTTCATTTTTACAATGTATTTTTTTAAATCTTGATTTAACTAGGCAAGTCAGTTAAGAACAAATTCTTATTTACAATGACGGCCTAGGAACAGTGGGTTAACTGCCTTGTTCAGGGGCAGAACGGCAGATTCTTACCTTGTCAGTTTGGGGATTCGATCTAGCAACCTTTCGGTTACTAGTCCAATGCCCAACGCTCTAACCACTAGGCTACCTGCCGCCCGTATACAAGTTCACTATGTACTGTACATGTCCTGATATGTGTACTGTATATGTACGGTACCTGTTAGATATTGGGGGCATTCTGGGATGTGTTTAGTGTATGTTATTTCTGTAAGAGATGAGTTAGCTAGCATGCTCTAATTGTAACGGTCACAATAGCTCCCTGCGAATTCAGTTATTTCCATGACAACAGACAAATCACAAATGTACAGCCATCAATATACTGTTGTCCTGCACATCTAATGTGCTTCCTTGTGTCTATCATCAGGTATTTGCATTTCTTGTATTTTGTCAAATGTTTGTCATTGTTATGACGTTTGATTACAAAATCCCCAGTCTGATATGGACATGCAAGCTACAGATCTGCAGCCATCAACATACTGTTGTCCTGAACATCTTATGTGCTTCCTTGTGTCTATCGTCAGAATAAACACCAATCAGCTGGGATGGCTGGCTGGACAGTCCTTTCTTTAAAAACACAACGCAAAATAGTTACGAAGTACAATCTCAGCTGTTACACTGTTGCCGTGACCTGTCTTCTTGTCTTCGCTGGACATCTGTTACATACACACCCTCGCTGATGGGCATAGGCCCAATATTATCACAGACTATACACAAATAGATAGACTCATGCCAGACTTTAGTTTAGACCACTGACCAGGGAACCCCTCTCAGGAAAATCAGGGACCCCATCATACGTTAATGAAAAAACAATGTTTTCACATTGCCGAGTGGCACAGCGGTCTAAGGCACTGCATCTCAGTGCTTGAGCCGTCACTACAGACACCCTGGTTCAAATCATAACCGGCTGTGATTGGGAGTCCAATAGGGTGGCGCACAATTGGCCCAGTGTCGTACGGGTTTGGTTGGTGTAGGCTGTCATTGTAAATAAGAATTTGTTCTTAACTGACGTGCCTTGTTATATAAAAGAACCCAAACGATGCCACTGGGCATAGCTACATATTGGTATGTTTCATCGTAGAAAAATATGATTGTCTTGGTAGCCTATTGGTTGTAAATGGAACTGTACGTATTGGAAACGTGTTTATGTTAGGCAGCATTGCTCAATTGATTACGTGGGTTCTGATCCACAGAAGAGTATTATGCCTCGCCTCCCGAGTGGCGCAGTGGTCTACGGCACTGCATCGCAGTTGCTAGCTGTGCCACTAGAGATCCTGATTCGAGTCCAGGCTCTGTCACAACCGGCCGCGACCAGGAGTCCCATGGGGTGGTGCACATTTGGCCCAGCGTCGTCCAGGGAGAGTTTGGCTGGAGAGCATGTCCTTGTCCCATCACGCTATAGCGACTCCTGTGGCGGGCTGGGCGCATGTACGCTGACACGGTCGCCAGGTGTACGCTATTTCCCCAGACACATTAGTGCGGCTGGTTAAGCAGGGATTGTGTCAAGAAGCAGTGGGGCTTGGTTGGGTCGTGTTCCAGAGAATGCATGACTCTTGACCTTTGCTTCTACCGAATCTGTATGGGAGTTGCAGCGATGAGACAAGACTGTAACTACCAATTGGGGAGAAAAAGTGGTAAAAGGAAGAAAAAAAAGAAGTGTATTATGTCACATCACAACATGTTGCTGTACTCATGAGCTGCATTGTTTTCTATGTTTGAAGCAGGCCTATAGGCCTATTTGTTTGGCAAGACAGCTGTGCATGACTGCATCTCACTGTAGTCTGTTTTGTTTGGCAAGACAGCTGTGCATGGCTGCATCTCACTGTAGTCTGTTTTGTTTGGCAAGACAGCTGTGCATGACTGCATCTCACTGTAGTCTGTTTTGGTTTTGTTGTTTTGGTTATTTGGGTCTCCATTCGCCTTTCGTTTACTGAGTTCATTTACTGTTAATGTAATTAGTCTAAATATAGATTGTGTCATGCCTTTATTATTCTGATATTTTGTTTATAATGCCTAACTGGTACCGCTGTTTTGTTCTGTTTGCATTCACAGTTGAGTCGGTATTCTAAGCCAAACTGCAATTCAGTATTTTTTGTTTGCGTGCATGAATAACTAGTCTACTGTTTTCAGCATTTAGTTTGCATGATTTTGGTAAGACAGTTGTGTGTACGGCTGCATTCACATAGGCTGTTTGTAATAGATTCATTATTTTATCTTGTAGCCTATATTCATTACCATGCTTCAGTTTGGAGGGCAAAAGGGCGGCGGGGGGGGCAACTCAATATTATTAGCAAGGTGTTCCTAATGTTTGGTATACTGAATGTACAGTCTGTGATTTAGGGGCATGGAGAATTAACTGCATTTTTTTATTTTACTGTACTTTACATGACGATTTAGGAGTAACCTTATTTGATAGATACCCGAACTATTCTGGAATAGTGATGAAGAAAGAAAAACTTGAAAGGCTATTCAGAAAATAAGTGCTCCTGGTTGCAAAGTTTATTCCCAAAGCTTGAAACAAAGTTGTTTTGTGTTTCAATTGTTTTCATTTCAGTAAGAATGCAAATATGTACATAGTACAGTACCAGTCAAAAAACACACCTATTCATTATTTTTACTATTTTCTACATTGTAGAATAATATTGAAGCATCAAAACTTTGAAAGAACACTTATGGAATCAGTTAGCAACCAAAAAAGTGTTAAACAAATCAAAATAAATGTTGAGATTCTTTAAAGTAGCCACCCTTTGCCTTGATGACAGCTTTGCACACTCTTGGCATTCTCTCAACCAGCTTCACCTCGAATGCATTTGACTGGTACTGTATGTAGGTACATACTGTATCTATCTATGTATGTACATGTCTGCATATATAGGTATGATCATTTTATTTCGATACCGCAAATACAGTGTCTTATAAGGGGGCTGGGCATCATGAAAATGCAAATTTATCAATCAATAATGCAGTATAGCCTATATATATTTCAGTGAAGTACATATACTTATGTATTGTATTACCAACCTCACACATAAAAACACACACACCAGCCCAGATTCACAAAACACTTCCTTTACAAAAAAAGAAAAGAAAGACATTTCTTCTTAAGGTTTTGTGCAGTGGTCTAAGCCACTGCATCGCAATGCTAGCTGTGCCACTAGAGATCCTGGTTCGAGTCCAGGCGCTGTCGCAGCAGTCCGCGACCGGGCGACCCATGGGGCGACGCAAAATTGGCCCTGCGTCTTCCGGGTTAGGGAAGGGTTTGGCCGGCAGAGATGTTCTTGTCCCATCGCGCAGTAGCGACTCCTGTGGCAGGCCGCTGACACGGTCGCCAGGTGCATGGTGTTTCCTCCGACACATTGGTGCAGCTGGCTTCCGGGTTAAGCGGGCACTGTGTCAAGAAGCAGTGCAGCTTGGCTGGGTTGTGTTTCGGAGGACGCACGGCTCTCGACCTTCGCCTCTCCCGAGTCCGTACGGGAGTAGCAGTGATGGGACAAGACTGTAACTACCAATTGGATACCATGAAATTCGGGAGAAAAACGAGTAAAAAATATATAAAATATATATAAGGTTTGTGAATCTGGGCCCAGGTCTCCCAGGTGACCATCGAGTGCTGGATAAACACTAATAAATCTTCCTTCTCACCGCAACAATCAGTCATCTATCAGCACTGCACTGGGAGTGGGGAGTGTGTGTTTGTGTGTGTTGGGTGGATATCGGTGTTTGGTGTAATGAATGATATGTGCGGCATAAAAGGTTTGGTATGCTGCTGAAGGGTAGTGTGGAGAAGGGTTTGTGTATTTTGGTGCGGGGTGGGTGTGTTTAGATGGTGTATGTGGTGTTGCGAGCGAATGCTAACAACAACACCGACCGAGCTAGTAGCTCATGCTCAAGATTATGGTGAACATTCCCGTACAAAAATAACATTCTAAACAAGCAGAATTCGAGTCCATGCATACATTAAGATGACAAGGAACATATTACCTTAGTTTTTTGTGGATATAGAGCGATATTTACACACTTCTAATCACAAAATTAGCAGAGAAGAAAAATACAGCTTAACTTGTTCAGGTAGCTCGGAACATAGAACATTTATAATGGCTGATGCAACAGGTTCAGAGGAAAAGGACCGAACCATTCTACAGTTCTCGATTGTACAACTCCGATGAGAGATACTGAGAGATTTGCATCGGTTGTACAAAAGGTACACCAACTTAATCATAGTTAAAGATGAATGGTAAATTAAGCAATACCACAGTAGAACATTAATTCAGAAATTAAATAACCCCAAAAGTGACCTGATTGAACCAGTCCACTCAAAATAAGTGTGAAGAATCAAAGTAGCATACATCTGCTATATCAAAATAAAATATCTCATAACCCAACAAAAATGACCTTGCAAACCAGTTACCTGTAGTTTTCTATATTGCCTTGATACACAATTTAGCGTAGCTGTAATAGATGTGTTAGCATATAGCTGTTCCATCCATAGACCCACATGAGCAGAGAGGGCTTCACAGCTTTGATGACATTATCTATTTATTCCATGATGAATGTAGCAATCTCCCCCTGTTGCCCTGTCTGCCTAATTTGTTATGATGTGACACAGTGGAGGCTGTTGATGGTAGGTCCAGCAGCTAAGTGGGATGAGAACTCCAAAAAGACCACGAGGCTGACAAAATATGTATTTGTTTTGATTTGTTTAGTTCTGGTGTCCGAAAGACACCAGATTTATGGTTTGCAGTAGAACAGTAGGCTACATACTCAACATGATTTCATTCCAGTTTGAGTCTACAATAGTTTAGGTTGAAGTGGAAATTGCTGAAACATAGTCATAGATGCACATACTTAAGCAATAATACATGAGAGGCCATGTGTTATGACATTTTTATCATGGCTGTAACATGTTCATTGACCACCACAGCCATGATAAAAATGTCATAACACATGGACTTAAGTGTATCATTGCTTTTATACAAAGAGTTACCAGCATTAAAAAGAAAGATTCTTTCCCAATTTTTCAACAAAACGTGATGCTACATTCACTAACAATGGTTGTCAAGTGCAATTTTAGGCGTTCTCTGGTTGTTAGTTCTATTTGTATTGACTGCCATGTAAAGCAAAACAGCCCAAGTGCTGGTTGATAGTTCCAAAACTTTTCAGGTTGCTATGGAAGCTCTAGCCACCTTGCTAGCTTGCCTATTACACAGCGAACACAATCACTTCAGACTGAAGCTGGAAAGACAGCAAACTAGCTGCATTTCGTTTCGTTTGACCTGTTTTTCTATTGACATTTCTTTGTAAATATCAATTAAAAAATTATGCTTATTCATGATTTCGACTGACTGAGAAAAGCTGCCTGTCTGTCTTGTCCCGACTCCTGACACCTTCATTACTAAGGAACACAGTAGAGATCTAAAGTTTATAAATTGCATGGCTGGGCAGTGGATCAGTCTACATAGTTGTAGTAGTAGTAGTAGTAGTAGTAGTAGTAGTAGTAATAGTAGTAGTAGTAGTAGTAGCACATTGCTAGCAATGGCATTTTTCATGAACGTACTGGCAATGTGTGTGTTGTGTAGTATGGGCAGGACAGACGAACAATGGGAATTCCAAACCAACCAAGCATAATAGGAAATTAGGCTACAACTGAGATAGGTTGGAAACATACTGCATGACAGACCAGGTATTGGGAACATATATTATCTAGCATTTGTCAATTTAATGTGGACATAATCATGGCCGCAAACCCAAGAGCTATGTCTTAGAGACATATGGGTAGACTATGTAGTCCAAATGCCCCATCAGAATCCTCCCTCTCCTCCCATTGGTTAAAGGTCAAGTTAAAGCTGGGCAGGAAGTATATCTGCAGGAGAACCCAGATCCACCTGGGTGCCACAGTAACAACAGGGCAGCGAACCACAACCGAGCATGAATCACTTAGCGGAGCAACAGTGAAATTTGTCACCTTTTGCAGCAGATTACATCCCTGACACGAGTAGAGTTATTACTTTACAGGATCAGGGACAGGGGGAGGGAGGGCTGGGGAGGGGACCACTGAGCTGGTCGATTCTCTCTGAGATATGGCTACTGCAGGCCCCCAGGCCTGGCCTTATAGCAGCTCAACAAGACATCACCATAGCAACAGCCACCCATAGCACGCGCTCCAGTAGGTATATTTCACTGGTCATCCCCAAAGCCAACACCTCCTTTGGCCGCCTTTCCTTCCAGTTCTCTGCTGCCAATGACTAAAACGAATTGCAAAAATCACTGAAGCTAGAGACTTATATCTCCCTCACTAACTTTAAGCATCAGCTGTCAGAGCAGCTTACCGATTACTGCTCCTGTACATAGGCCATCTGTAAATAGCCCACCCAACTACCTCATCCCCATATTGTTATTTATTTTTCTTGCTCTTTTACACCCCAGTATCTCTACTTGCACATCATCATCTGCACATCTATCACTCCAGTGTTAATGTTAAATTGTAATTATTTCGCCACAATGGCCTATTTATTGTCTTACCTCAGTAATCTTACTACATTTGCACACGCTGTACATATATTTTTCTATTGTGTTATTGACTGTACGTTTGTTTATCCCATGTGTAACTCTGTGTTGTTGTTTGTGTCGTACTGCTTTGCTTTATCTTGGCCAGGTCGCAGCTGTAAATGAGAACTTGTTCTCAACTGGTCTACCTGGTTAAGTAAAGGTGAAATAAAAATAAATTAATAAAAATTACTGCCTCCCCTGGTCTGGTATTATAACAGTGTACCAACCAATGGTGTGTGTATTTTGCATTTGAGTAATTTACGCTTGTCACGCCCTGGCCTTAGTATTCTTTGTTTTCTTTATTATTTTAGTTAGGTCAGGGTGTGACATGGGGAATGTTTATGTTTTGTTGGTGTTGGGTGTTTATATGGTAAAGGGGTTATGGGGTGTAGTATATGGTTTTGTGTTGAGTGTAGATGTCTAGCGTTGTCTATGTTGGTTAAGTTATCTAGGAGAGTCTATGGTTACCTGAATGAGTTCCCAATTAGAGACAGCTGATTTCGGTTGTCTCTGATTGGGAGCCTTATTTAGGGTAGCCATAGGCTCTCATTGGTTGTGGGTAATTGTCTATGTAAGAACGTTAGTAGCCTGTATGTTTGTGCACAACGTTTGTAGCTTCACGGTCGTTTTGTTGTTTTGTTGTTATGTTAAAGTGTTTCGTGTCGTGTTCATCTTCGTCTTTTAAATAAAAAAAAAAGAGAAGATGTATTCATATCCAGCTGCGCCTTGGTCCTCATTCTCTCCAGTACACGATCGTGACAGAATTACCCACCATAGGACCAAGCGGCATGGAAGGCGGCAACAGGACCTACCTACACAGGATCTCTGGAGTTGGGAGGACGAATTGGAAAGAGATGGACATTGGGATCAACCTGGAGAATATCGCCTCCCTCGTGAAGAGCTGGAGGCAGCGAAAGCCGAGAGGAGGCGATATGAGGAGGCAGCACGGAGACAAGGCTGGAAGCCCGTGAGTACAACCCAAAAATTTCTTGGGGGGGGCCTTAAAGGGAGTGTGGCGAAGTCAGGTAGGAAACCTGCGCCTACTCCCTGTACTTACCGTGGAGAGCGAGAGTACGGGCAGACACCGTGTTACGCAGTAGAGCGCACGGTGTCTCCTGTACGCGTGCATAGCCCGGTTCGGTACATTTCAGCTCCACGTATCGGCCGGGCTAGACTGAGCGTTGAGCCATATGTCATGAAGCCGGCCCAACGCATCTGGTCACCAGTGCGTCTCCTCGGGCCGGCGTACATGGCACCAGCCTTACGCATGGTGTCCCCGGTTCGCCTACATAGGCCGGTGCGGGTTATTCCACCTCCCCGCACTGGTCAGGCGACGGGGAGCATAGAACCAGGTAAGGTTGGGCAGGCTCGGCGTTCAAGGGAGCCAGTACGCCTGCACGGTCCGGTATTTCCGGCGCCACCTCCCCGCCCCAACCCAGTACCACCAGTGCCTCCTCCACGCACTAGCTATATGGTGCGTGTCTCCAGCCCTTTACCACCAGTGTCTAAACCACGCACCAAGCCTCCTGTGTCCCCAGAGTCCTGTGCGTCCTGTTGCTGCTCCCCGCACTAGCCCTGAGATGCGTGTCCCCAGCCCGGTGCCACCAGTCCCGGCACCACGCACCAGGCCTACAGTGCGCCTCAGCCGGCAGGAGTCTGCCGTCTGCACAGCGTTGACTGAACTGCCCGTCTCCCCAGCGCCATCTGAGCCATCCGTCTCCCCAGCGCCATCTGAGCCATCCGTCTGCAATGAGCCTGCAAAGCCGCCCGTCTGCCATGAGCCTGCAAAGCCGCCCGTCTGCCATGAGCCCACTGAGCCGTCCGCCAGACAGGAGCCGCTAGAGCCGCCAGCCAGACAGGAGCCGCTAGAGCCGTCCGTCAGACAGGATCTGCCAGAGCCGCCAACCAGACAGGATCTGCCAGAGCCGCCAACCAGACAGGATCTGCCAGAGCCGCCAACCAGACAGGAGCAGTCAGATCAGTCAGTCAGCCAGCCATGAGCAGCCAGATCCGTCAGCCAGCCATGAGCAGCCAGATCCGTCAGCCAGCCATGAGCAGCCAGATCCGTCAGCCAGCCATGAGCAGCCAGATCCGTCAGCTAGCCATGAGCAGCCAGATCCGTCAGCTAGCCATGAGCAGCCAGATCCGTCAGCTAGCCATGAGCAGCCAGATCCGTCAGCTAGCCATGAGCAGCCAGATCCGTCAGCTAGCCATGAGCAGCCAGATCCGTCAGCTAGCCATGAGCAGCCAGATCCGTCAGCTAGCCATGAGCAGCCAGATCCGTCAGCTAGCCATGAGCAGCCAGATCCGTCAGCTAGCCATGAGCAGCCAGATCCGTCAGCTAGCCATGAGCAGCCAGATCCGTCAGCTAGCCATGAGCAGCCAGATCCGTCAGCTAGCCATGAGCAGCCAGATCCGTCAGCCAGCCATGAGCAGCCAGATCCGTCAGCCAGCCATGAGCAGCCAGATCAGTTAGCCAGCCATGAGCAGCCAGATCCGTTAGCCAGCCATGAGCAGCCAGATCTGTCAGCCAGCCATAGGCCGTCCCTCAGTCCGGAGCTGCAGTCCCTCAGTCCGGAGCTGCAGTCCCTCAGTCCGGAGCTGCAGTCCCTCAGTCCGGAGCTGCAGTCCCTCAGTCCGGAGCTGCAGTCCCTCAGTCCGGAGCTGCAGTCCCTCAGTCCGGAGCTGCAGTCCCTCAGTCCGGAGCTGCCCCTTACCCTGGAGCTGCCCCTTACCCTGGTGCTGCCCTTTACCCTGGTGCTGCCCCTTACCCTGGTGCTGCCCCTTACCCTGGTACTGCCCCTGACCCTGGTACTGCCCCTTACCCTGGTACTGGTCCTTAGTCCGGAGCTGTCCCTTAGTCCGGAACTCCCCCTTAATGCAATGGGGTTAATGTGGAGGGGGGTCGTTTGGAGGAGGCCTAGGAGGTGGTTAGGTACTGTGGTGACGTGGGGACTACGACCAGAGCCGGAGCCGCCACCGTGGAGGGGAGCCCACCCAGACCCTCCCCTAGACTGTGTATGGTGCGCCCGGAGTTCGCGCCTCAAGGGGGGGGTTATGTCACGCCCTGGCCTTAGTATTCTTTGTTTTCTTTATTATTTTAGTTAGGTCAGGGTGTGACATGGGGAATGTTTATGTTTTGTTGGTGTTGGGTGTTTATATGGTAAAGGGGTTATGGGGTGTAGTATATGGCTGACAGCTGATTTCGGTTGTCTCTGATTGGGAGCCTTATTTAGGGTAGCCATAGGCTCTCATTGGTTGTGGGTAATTGTCTATGTAAGAACGTTAGTAGCCTGTATGTTTGTGCACAACGTTTGTAGCTTCACGGTCGTTTTGTTGTTTTGTTGTTATGTTAAAGTGTTTCGTGTCGTGTTCATCTTTGTCTTTTAAATAAAAAAAAAGAGAAGATGTATTCATATCCAGCTGCGCCTTGGTCCTCATTCTCTCCAGTACACGATCGTGACAACGCTATCCAGAGCGACTTACAGTTAGTGTATTCATCTTAAGATAGCTAGGTGGGACAATCACATATCTCAGTCATAAACCACATTTCCAACCACAGTTTTTATGTGAGTGAAGTCATATCGTATTTTTTTTAAATCACAACAGCTGTGATGGAAACAGGAAGTTTCGGTGTAATTTTATAAATGCCAACAGAGAATTTGTTCGTTCGACATGGTGGGATCTGTTTGTGTCTGTAAAATGTATTATTTGGGAAATGTCGGTGGAAATGCCATTATGTACAAATATGGGTACTGTGGGATTATTTAAGATACTCTTTGATGAGGGTTTCAGATGTTTTCGGGAATATGGACAGGGACTCTGCTGGATTGCTCAGATCTGTAATGCTCAGGTATTTACTTTACAGGAATAAGAGAGGTAGAGAAGGGAAGCCAGGTAATGTCCTGCTGTGTAGATTAGGTGGTATACAAGTATTATGTCCGTTTTTCAGTGCCTAAATTTGACTTGAAGCTGTTTGTAACGCATAACACTTTCCATTACTTCATAATGATTAGTGCTATGGCTGTTACACATACATATGATACAATTTAGGAACAGATCCACTGTGGACCAAGGTCAGTCCTCGTTCTCTCGCTTACAAAGAGAGTCTCTTTTAGTAGGAGCCCAGGACAAACTGGCTTCATCTCTCCACCTATCCTCTTGGGTGCTTTTCCACTCGCCTTGCGGTGAGAGAGAGAGCTGGCGCTTGATGGTCGGTAGGCTGCATGGCGGTGGCTCTCGGTCTCCAAGACGGGATTTGGATTGTTCTGCACTGCTGTGAATCAGGGGGTTTAGCGGAGAGAGGCGGTCTGGCCAATCAGAAGGCCCTCCTCTGTAGGAGATAGAGGTCAGAGGTTATATACATAGATCCACTACTGTTATTATACTTGTATAGAGTGTCTTTATACAGTAATGTTAATGAAAAGTGCATAGATACATAACCTATTTTACAAATCTATTGCAATTGTATATTGAACAACTTTGTGATTACTCAACTTGGACAAAGTTATCTGTTCAATAGTAAACATACTTAATGACATTTAAAGTAAGTTTGATTTGAACTTTCATGGCTAGTTATATGGTTGTGCATTATACAACTGTTGTTTATTTGACTGTAGTTTGGAAATCTTACATTTGGAAATCTTACATTTTAAGACTTAAAACTCTAAGACTTGGCTGTGTTGGCCAACTCTGGGCTGAAGTTATTTTCTCTTAAAGTAGTTTAGTTTCTTTGAAAGTCCGACTAATTAAAATTGTCCATCTGTCTCATTCCATTATAATGCAATTGATAAGGGAAGTTATACCTTATCAAAAAAGTAATATACTTTTGGTGAATTTCAGACAATAGAACCTCAATGATATTCTGTACTGTAGTTAGCTACTTATAAAACTACAAACAGTTTGCTGGAATATGCCTATTTCCCGTGGTGTGCACATTTGACTGTAACACATACAAACTAAATGTATTTTACAGACGGGGGATCTGAAAATGAGCGCAGTTATCCATCTTGGAAAGTCCCTCACATTTCCTCTTCTTCTGATACGGAGCTCAGTACTGACGATTATTTCCCCCCTTCCCTAAACTCTCACACAGTCCCAGATCTGACTCTCCTCTCTCCTCTCTATCCTGATCTCAGTCCCCTCTCTCCTCCTCCACACTCGGCCCTTAACTCACGTCATTAAATGTCCTGTCTGCCTGTGTATACTATCTGTCCCTTGTGGCGCTCTATGCTAAATTCCATCATTAAAACCCATTACCCAGCTATCAAAACCCCCTTGTAATTCCAGCTAATGATCTAATTTCTCTAAGTGTCACCCGTGTCAGTCAGCAGCAGGGCGCCGGCAAACGTCCAAAGGGGTCTGGTCAGAGAACCCCATACCCCTCCCCTCCATCCATACCCCTCTCCTCCACCCATACCCCTCCCCTCCATCCATACCCCTCTCCTCCACCCATACCCCTCCCCTCCACCCATACCTCTCCCCTCCACCCATACCCATACCCCTCCCCTCCACCCATACCTCTCCCCTCCATCCATTCCTCTCTCCTCCACCCATACCCCTCCCTCCACCCATACCCTTCCCCTCCATCCATCCATACCCCTCCCCTCCATCCATCCCCCTCCCTCCATCCATCCCTCTCTCCTCCACCCATACCCCTCCCCTCCACCCAAACCCCTCCCCTCCATCCATCCCTCTCTCCTCCACCCATACCCAAACCCCTCCCCTCCATCCATCCCTCTCTCCTCCACCCATACCCCTCCCTCCACCCATACCCCTCCCCTCCATCCATACCCCTCCCCTCCATCCATACCCCTCCCCTCCATCCATACCCCTCCCCTCCATCCATACCTCTCCCCTCCACCCATACCCATACCCCTCCCCTCCACCCATACCTCTCCCCTCCATCCATTCCTCTCTCCTCCACCCATACCCCTCCCCTCCACCCATACCCTTCCCCTCCACCCATACCCATACCCCTCCCCTCCATCCATCCCCCTCCCTCCATCCATCCCTCTCTCCTCCACCCATACCCCTCCCCTCCATCCATACCCCTCCCCTCCATCCATACCCCTCCCCTCCATCCATACCCCTCCCCTCCATCCATACCCCTCCCCTCCACCCATACCTCTCCCCTCCATCCATACCCCTCCACCCATACCTCTCCCCTCCATCCATACCTCTCCCCTCCACCCATACCTCTCCCCTCCACCCATACCCATACCCCTCCCCTCCACCCATACCTCTCCCCTCCATCCATTCCTCTCTCCTCCACCCATACCCCTCCCTCCACCCATACCCTTCCCCTCCATCCATCCATACCCCTCCCCTCCATCCATCCCCCTCCCTCCATCCATCCCTCTCTCCTCCACCCATACCCCTCCCCTCCACCCAAACCCCTCCCCTCCATCCATCCCTCTCTCCTCCACCCATACCCAAACCCCTCCCCTCCATCCATCCCTCTCTCCTCCACCCATACCCCTCCCTCCATCCATCCCTCTTTCCTCCACCCATACCCCTCCCCTCCACCCATACCCCTCTCCTCCATCCATACCCCACCCCTCCACCCATACCCCTCCCCTCCATCCCTCCCTCCCTCTCTCCTCCATCCATACACCTCCCCTCCTCCATCCATAACCCTCCCCTCTATCAATCCCTCTCTCCTCCATCCATAACCCTCCCCTCTATCAATCCCTCTCTCCTCCATCCATACCCCTCCCCTCCATCCATCCCTCTCTCCTCCATCCATACCCCTCCCCTCCATCCATACCCCTCTCCTCCATCCATCCCTCTCTCCTCCAAAAAGAGGTTAGAGAAATCAGTGGCCTACCAAAAATTACACGACAAGGTGGCGAGGGACAGTGTGTACATTTGTGTGTGTGTGTGTGTGTGTGCGTGTGTGCGTGCGTGACTGCTCAAATATTCCACTTTAATAGCTAGGGCAGATCAACTAGGGGCCTGATTTTGGTAAAACGAAAAGGTGGGAAAAAGAGAGAGCCAGGTAAGAGGGAGAAATGCCTGCTGTTTGACAAGAGGCCATTCTAAATCCCATACACATCCATCATAAGTGAAGGTTTATGTACTCTGAAGGGGCGATAATAGCATTTAGCATTTTCACACAGCTTCCTGTGGTCTGGATTTGAGTGGAAAGAAAGAGGGGTGAAGAAAGTGGGGTAGAGGACACGGGTCATTTCTTTTCCCTCCTTCCTCTTCTTCCTCCACCTCACAGGCTCCTTCCTCCTCTTCCTCTTCCTCCTCCTCATAGGCTCCTTCCTCTCCTCTCCCACTCTTCGGGAAATCATTCCCTGAATTGGAAAAGGGGCCCTGGGGCCACCGGGGCGCCCAGTCACTCGTTTTTTCAAAGTGGATAATTGACTACCTTCGCCTGGTAATTCGTCGCCTGCATATGCCAGCTAATACATCAGTGGGAGAGAAGCCCACACACTCTAACCTCACACACACCAAGCATACACACACACACCAACCTCACACAACCCACTCTCCAACCTCACACACACACACACACACACACACACACACACACACACACACACACACACACACACACACACACACACACACACACACACACACACACACACACACACACACACACACACACACACACACACACACACACATAGAGGGCCCAGGATGCCCCCCCCCCCCCCCCCCCCGTACCAAAGAATGAGAAGAGGGTTTGAAGTGGTGGAGGAAAAACCTGAGATGATACATGGGCCCATTGTGGCATAATGACTCCCAAATACCTTTAAGCAGAGCAGACTGTAAACCTGTATCTATACTAATCTGTGAGGAAATATGACTGTTTACACATTAAAGGGGACTGCAAAAGAACCAGCTATGAAATTAATTGAGCAATCAGGACATTGGAAAGAAATGTTGTACATGGCCTCTCTTGCCGAGACCACATTTATCATCGCTGAGCTGGAGGTCCCATTCTTTTATGTTTTACCCCCTCCTCTCACTTACTGTTTTAACAATAATCAAATGACTTTAAACACTGTAACTCCATTCACTCCATTGAGCATGATGTGAAAGTTGAAGAGAAAAGGTCTCGGGGACACACATGATAAATACATCAGGTGCTGACACCGCTATTGAAAACACATAAAATACCTTTGTTTTGTCGCAATAATCCTAATCTGTTTGGTGTTGGGGGTACATTAATGCCATACTTGATAAACGTATGTTGAGGTAGTTTTTAGACACATATATATACAACAATATACAAGCTTATATTTTTATTGATTAAGACCTCAATGAATCGTTATTATATTTTTTCATCTTTATGTAGGTATATTTATTAATGTGCTCATAAAGTATACATTTAGCATGTCACCTTTCATTTGTTTTGTGCAAGCTACTGTAGATTTGAAAAATATTTTTTTTTATATTTTGTATCTGCCTTTACATTTCTTTCTATGCAATTCCTCAGCTAAAAGTTTTAAGAAGTGTCTTTATTTTTATTTAGTAAAATCATTGTCTCTATTTCTATGATATCCCTTACATAACATTTTCAGTAGTGCTAGCCTACTAATTTGATCACCATGAGAAAGGCAAACTTACCTGCAATACAGGACCTACAGATGTAGGATCTTAATTTGATCACCATGAGACAGGCGAACTTAAATGCAATACAGGACTTGTAAAACGTGTAGTGTATTAGAGGTTTAAAAAGGCTTCTGATGTTTGTAATTTATACTTTGACATTTCAGACTTGATTTTCCCTTACTAAAAATATATCAACCCCTACAAAAATGTCCATTAGTTATAATCCACATAATAATTCACATTTCCTATTGCTGCAGGATTATTTTCCTGCTGTAGCAAACTGGCTCAAATGACGATCCTACATCTGTACCACTAATATAATGCATGTTAAGGTAGAAGTGGTGGTAGTCGTGCTGTACAATGGCGTGATTTATCATCTGATGGTCCTGTGTGGAAGTATATTATTCTCCCTCTCTCTGGTGTAAAGTGGTGTAGGCTCCAGGCCACAGTTTTTACCTTGCCCTTGTTCCAGGCTGTGGGCTGGAGGAGAGACTAAAGTAAGAATGGGGCCGCTGGCCCCTCAAGGGTACTGTAGCTCCTACAGCTCCCTGCTTAGAGCGGAGCTTTGAGCTTTTGCCCATTACAAAAACTCCCTGAGGTTCATTAGACTCATAATAGCTTTTAGTTTGATATAGCATGCAAGGGTTCCCTTCAGTAATTACATTCATATGACGTACTCTCATATTTTTATTGTATGCATTTCCCATGTAAAGTAAGGGCTGCTCAATATCCCACAACAGTATACATAATATACTGTATATACATGACTCTAGGGTTTTCATTTTAACAATAGAAAATATCACATTTCCATTGTGACGGTATTACAAAATGTTTTATTATAAAAAATATTTTTATAGGTATAGTACTATTCGCCTACACAGTCTACTGGTAATGATTTCATCATTTCCAAATAATGTATTTGTTTTAATAATAAAAAATTACAATAGTATTGTGTAAATGTGTAACCAAATTACCACGTAAATGAAAGTATAGGTAGGCAAGAAGCGGTAAAGCTGAATATTCTCTGAGAAAAAGGAATGGCTTCAAACGACCAAGACTACAGGAAAAGAAGGACCGAGCACGCCCCCATTCTCATCGACGGGGCTGAGGTTGAGAGTTCCTTGGTGTCTACATCAATAACAAAATAACATGGTCCAAGCACACCAAGACAGTCGTGAAGAGGGCACGACAAAACCTATTCCCACTCAGGAGACTGAAAAGATTTGGCATGGGTCCTCAGTATCCTGACTGGTTGCATTACTGCCTGGTATGGCAACGGCTCGACCTCCGACCGCAAGGCACTACAGAGGGTAGTGCGTACGTCCCAGTACATCACTGGGGCCAAGCTTCCTGCCATCCAGGACCTCTATACCAAGCGGTGTCAGAAGAAGGCCCTAAAAATTGTCAAAGACTCCAGCCACCCTAGTCACAGACTGTTCTCTCTGCTACCGCATCGCAAGCTGTACCGGAGCCCCCAAGCCTATGTCCAAGAGACTTTAATAATTCTATCAACATGTGCATATTACCTCAATTACCTCGACTAACCGGTGCCCACGCACATTGACTCTGTACCGGTACACCCTGTATATACCCTCGCTATTGTGATTTTACTGCTGCTCTTCAATTATTTGTTACTTTTATTTCTTATTCTTATTTTTTTAACTGCATTGTTGGTTAGGGGTTGTAAGTAAGCATTTCGCTGCAAGGTCTACACCTGTTGTATTCGGCACATGTGACAAATACAATTTGATTTGATCAACGTTGTTTTCAGGGACTGAGTTTAATGCTGCTGCTCTCTGATCAATGAAGCTCTAGCTTCCTCTAGTGTATAAAAAAGGACGCTACAAGACAAGACATTTAAATACTAAATCAAAAACTCAAAACTATCACAGAGCTGCCAACTCATGCATTGTCCGTGAGACACACGCTTTTCACCCTCTTCTCACGCTCTCAAGGCACACGTCTTATACCTCACACATTGAAAAGTACTGCTTTTGTTTTTCTAATTAGTCCATTGTATAGTCAGCACGTTAACTTTTCAACTGTGCTCCAAATAGTTTTGAAATCGGAGCATCTTCGCCTGATATTGAACATCACGAACCTCCATCATTGTCCTGTCTTGCCACAGCACTGTGAACCGTGGCACATTAAAGCATATGATTGGTCTAGTTATGTAAAGGATCAAGGGGATTGGATGCGTGTTTTAAAGAAACGCCCCTCAAGACTAGAGTTGTCGATGAATAGAAAATGTTCTCTTGAGTTTAGTAACCTGCCGTCTAGACCGGGCACGGGCGTGCGTCCTCGTGCGCCATTGCGCGCATGTTGATTTTGTACATCCACACCAGGCGATCCAAGACAGCAGGTTGAAATATCAAAACGAACTCTGAACCAACTATATTAACTTGGGGACTGGTAGAAACACATGAAACATTCATGGACACGTTGCTAGATAATTTGTCCTGAGATACAAACATTGGGTTGTTATTTTACCTGAAATGCACAAGGTCCGTTTTTTCTGGATCTTTGTAGAATTTTGACCCATTTTGCGTCACTCAAAATCGGGTGTTCTCTACTCTGACATTTAATCCACAGATAAAAGGGGAACCCTATTTTATTTCTCCTTTAGCAGCCAGCAGCAGAGCCAGCTGCAGCCGGCAGCAGCAGAGCCGGCAGCAGAGCCGGCAGCAGAGCCAGCAGCAGAGCCGGCAGCAGCAGAGCCAGCAGCAGCCGGCAGCAACAGAGCCGGCAGCAGCAGAGCCAGCAGCAGCAGCAGCCGGCAGCAAGAGCCTAGTGGTTAGAGTGTTGGGCCAGTAACTGAAAGGATGCTGGCTCACATCCCTGAGGTGACAAAGTAAAAATCTGTAATTCTGCCCCTGAACAAGGCAGTTAACCCACTGTTCACCAGTAGGCTGTTGTTGTAAAAAAAAACAATGTGTTCTTAACTGATTTGCATAGTTAAAAACGGAAGTAGTAGTAGTCTTCTGTGGACTTGACATGTCGGTTGGCAACCAACTTTAAGGTGCATTACCGACTGGACTGGAGTGTGGACCTCAGTTCATATTTCAATCACCCATGTGGGTATATGCTCCTAAAAATCAATGAGGAGATGGGTGAGGCAGGACTTGCAGTGCATCATGGGTCAAAAATAGAATCAAGTTCTATTTTAGCGCCTGGCTACGCAGACTCTCGTTAACACGCGCTGGCAGTTTAGATGAAATGATTGAATAACATCTATGTGTACATTTATTTTGCACGCAACGTAAGAAGTAAGAAGAGCAGCACCGTAGTACTGTTTTATGTACAATGTTGTCAACAAAATGAGGTTGCTGTTACTCCTGTCCCTATTGCAGAATGCAGCCTTTTGAAGTCGATTTTATCCACATTTAGCATTAGACTCCTCGTTTGTTGATTGTCATTTAGGCTGTGACAACGCAAAGGCAGCAGGCAGAAAGACCTACATTATGTTTTAGCAAGGAAGTTAGGTAGGGTGATCTGATTTGTAACTATGACAATCATTTTGTCAAACAGATTGTGAACCCAAAAGTGTACATTTGAATCTAGAGGGGAGACAATAAATATATAAATAATTTGGTTAGGGTGTACGGGCAGATTTCTGTCATCTTGTCCACAGGACATTTTATAATCTATTTACTTGATTTAGTCTGATCAGTGGAACAATTCTTATTTGTAACAATGGACTGAAATAGCAAGAACACTACTGATATTACCCACATGTATTGTATTATTCCACTTCTTCCCAATTTTGCCGGTGTAATCCGCATATTTGAAATCTGATATGCCTACCTGTGTCCGGAAATGAATGATTTGAGGTTATGTTTTTTTGTAGCCATTCATGGACAGTTCTGAATAAGTCATACATATAAGCATTGGATGTTAAATGCTCCAGGAATCAAATATAATTGTTAACATTTTAGTATTGTCCACATGCTAGGCAGAGATGGTACGGGGACAGCTCATAAACATGTCATATTTTGTCTATGTTAAACGGGTGTCCTGACTCTCTGAGGTCATTAAAGATCCCATGGCACTTATCGTAAGAGTAGGGGTGTTAACCCCGGTGTCCTGGCTAAATTTCCAATCTGGCCCTCAAACCATCATGGTCACCTAATAATCCCCAGTTTACAATTGGCTCATTCATCCCCCTCCTCTCCCCTGTAACTATTCCCCAGGTCGTTGCTGCAAATGAGAACGTGTTCTCAGTCAACTTACCTGGTAAAATAACGGTAAAATAAAATAAAATAAATAAATAAATATGTAGCGTAAAATGATGGCAAGGATCTTCAACTAGTAGGCATAAACCACCTGAATATTGATATTCATTCTATTTGTCTTGAAGGTACGGTGATTATGAGAAATTAATTGTTATAACAACAAGAACAAACATAGTTCAGGGGTGGTCAACCTTCCTGAAGAACAAGCAGGATTTTCTTTCAGCCCTATTTTAAAGAGAGAGTTCACCTAAATTACAAAAAACAAAATGTTTGTGTCATTACCTTGAAAGCAGTCTATGAACAAGCAGACTGCAATCTATGATTTGATTGCCCACTGCCATCAACCATTAATATTAGAATGTCCTGTGCAGAGCCTTGGTGTAGTGGTGACACTCCCCTGCATGTGCAGCTTACAACTTTCCACCTGAGAACAGGGATCAATCCCTGCTTCCAACCTTCCCACTGTTTCTCTCATTTCACTACTGTTTGAATAAAGTGTCAAACCACCCAAAAAATCTAATGGTAAGTTGTTGAATTTTGAAGGCATGTCAAAATACCTAGAATTGCAATAAATTAGCTTTAAAACATAGCAAATCTCCCTCCAAGCTTTCTTCAAATGTTGGCAGTCCTGTTTTCATTATATTACTTTGCACACCAGTTGATACTAAAGTCCCATAGAAAACCATGAAAGGTTTAACTCTCCTGGCCTCAAGTGCTGTTCAGCCATTGAAGCTTCCTTGGGGGCAATGAAATGAAATGTGATAACACCTGAACTCATTCACCCAGGTATGCATTGACATCAAATAGGCTGTCAAATTCAGATGACAAAAATACAAATGAGTAAATATGAGTATATAGAAGAAAAGGAGCAGGGTTTGAAACAGATAAAATTGGCATAATAGATTGCATGCATTGTAGTAGTAGCATTAACCTCACACGATACTCACCTGTCTCGCGCAAATATTTTGTAGGCTACTCTCTCCTCCAGATGTCGCGGTTTCGCAAGCTCTGCCGACTGTCCAATCAGAAACGGTTTGCGTCTCGTTGCTACATCTTCACACCCGGCTCTTTCTCATGACAGGTGAGTTTGCAGAATTTTCCTAGCAAAATACAGGTCATCTTCGCATGTAGACAATTTCAATTTTCAATAACACAATTGCTAAAATATTTGTTTCTTCTGGTTGATGAACTTGACTTCTTGACACATGTCCTCCTATGATGTTTAGCATACAGAGTAGCCTCTTGATACTGCTCCTTACTTTTCATCGTGTGTCATGTTCTTCATACCCTTTGGATAATACTTACTATACGTGTTTGTGTATGTGGGCATATCATCTGTAGGTTACTGAAGCAAATGTTCACAGACCAGATATAGCACAAGTAGGCTGCTGTCATGCTGTCTTGTGTTCAGTTTCCAAATGCACAAATAAACACTGACAGATAGGAATGCAATAAAGCATTTGCATCAAGCTAACTTTTTAACTTTCGTTTATCTTGAATAACTAAATAACCCTTCACATTTTGACTGGCTTCATAACATGCTGACACCACCTCCGATACAGTTCATGCAACAGCTGGAGGCAGACCACGCCTCTCTAAAATCGTCTTCCAATCAGATTATCTCATTACTGTTGCTACCGGTGGTTGCTACTCATTTTACAGCCATTCCCTATTCAGAACGGTCTTGGTAAATTAGCATGTGGCCAATGATCTTAAGTATGCAAATGTTTGATATTACCCCAAATGATTGCCAATAATATCTGCGTGTAGAGCAGATGAGTTGCTTCATTTTCAACAGCTAACGATAAACGGAGTATAGTGTCAAAAAATCGCTAGCACAAAAAGTGATATATCAGCAAGCAAAATCATTGTTTCTATTTGGATTTTATGTGCAAGATGACATTTGAAGAACTAAGTGGGGAATATTCTACAGAAAGGTAAACTATACTTTTAAGCGCTTTTGCATTTGCCAATGTTGTCAGGACAATTTGTTAGTGAGTGTCACTTAACTTGGCCATCAAGCAATGCATGCATTCAATTTACGAAAAATAATTCGCAAAACTTCAATGTAATTTTATTCAGATATTGAACTACAGTTAACTTTACCTAAACTTTGATATTTTACTTTGTTAACTAGATAGGTAACAGTAGCTTGGCTTGGTTGAGCTTTATGCAGTATTTGAATATGTGGCTAGCTAACGCCAGCTTTTCTGTTTAGCTCACGAGACACTGCAGTTTAGCCTACTGTAATGCCGGTGTCAGGTCATTTGGGAAGCACACTTTAGGGAAGCACACTTTTGACATTAACTAAATGCTTCAGTGTATTTGACTATCAATGTACTCATCATACAATAATATTAAGTCAATTATTGAGTGACATGCACCGAAAATCAAACGCGATTTCAGAGTTTCAACTTGCAAATCAGTCATTTTTACTCGCAACTAGCACAAGGTAAGTAGCTACCTACAGTAGCTAGCTAGCTAACGCTAGTATACCAAATCCGGCGCTTTTGGCTGTAATTTACCAGGCTGATAGATTAGCCCTGGCATGGCCTCCTTTTCAAGAAGTTGAGCTTTGGCCATGAATATGTGAAAGTTGATGTGAATTTGATGTTAGTTCTAACAATTCGTTACTTTCGCTGTTGTAGGATGGATACAGTGACAAAAGCCTTGGAAGAGGTTCTCTCATCAGCATTACCCCAAGGATGCATAACAGTAGGGGTCTATGAAGCAGCTAAATCATTGAATGTGTAAGTAGGCTCCGCTTCATTAAAATCAATTAAAGTTGCAATGATGTAGTTTTTGTCTATGCATGCCTGTTTTAGAATGTCTGCAATTTGGGGGCAGGTAGTCTAGTGGTTAGAGCATTGGGCCAGTAACCAAAAGATTGCTGGATTGAATCCCCGAGCTGACAAGGTAAAAAATCTGCCATTCTGCCCCTGAACAAGGCAGTTAACCCACTGTTCCCCGGTAGGCCATCATTGTAAATAAAAATTTGTTCTTAACTGACTTGCCTAGTTAAAAAAAAAAATTATATTCATGCGCTATTACTGCGTTACTAACCAATTGTCTGTTACTTTCGTCAACAGAGATCCAGATAATGTGGTTCTGTGCATCCTGGCTACGGATGACGAGGATGTAAAGGACGTGGCCCTTCAGATCCACTTCACCCTGATCCAGGCATTCTGCTGTGAGAATGACATCAACATCCTGCGAGTGAACAACACCAGGCGTCTGGCAGAGATCCTTGGAGGGGGAGGGAAACAAGAGGGTGAGCCCATGGACCTGCACTGTGTCCTGGTCACTGTAAGTATCCATTTCCACTCATATACACTAGAATATGTTAAATGTAGACTTCAAAGTGACTTTCAAACAGTCCAGGGTGCTAAAAATGTCTCCAACGTTTATTTTATTTTACTGATGCACTTGAGACACTCATGCTCTGAACTTGTCAGAACATGCCCACACCCAGTAATTACTCACTCCTTGAGTCCTGTAGCGCACCACTCAGTCTTGACATCTAGACTTGTTGCTTGTGGGATTTTCATTTAGGCAAATAACTTAATTGCTCATAGTCTTGAAACCCCCAGGTTTCTATCTATTCCATTGTCATGTTAGGCCTACAGGTCATAAAACCAGGCATTTGGATCCTTGTGCCACTATTGACTCATTCTCTCTTTTTCTCTTGTCTTTGCAGAGCCCACACTCCTCGTCCTGGAAAGACCCAGCCCTGAGCAAAGTGAACCGCTTCTGCAGGGAGAGCCGTTGCATGGACCAGTGGGTGCCCATCATCAACCTCCCAGAGCGCTGAAGGGTCCCCCCCACCCCCCAACAGCAAGGCCTGCAAAGTACTCTCTCTGAACAGGAGTAGTGTAATCCCTGATGGACACACTACCCTGGGGAAATTCCTGATGGAGGAAAAAGAAGATTAACGACCACAAAATAAGGCATTTCGAGAAGAAAAAAAGATCAGACCCAGCCATCTAGATGGGATACAAAAGAGGATGGATTTCCACCGGGCTGGTGGAGTTAAACTCTCGGCTATGGCAGTCGAGGCGAGATGAGGCACATTTTATGTTCGGTCACGAGACCGAAACCGACGTCTGTGCTTTTTAACAGAAGATGGACACACTGTACAGAAGGATAAAATCATGTATGGCAGAGCACTTCACCTTGTGGGGACTTTAAAGAGGGATAGCAACAAAAATAGGCACTGTTGTTAAGAGGACCATGGCCTTGGCGTCTCTCTGCAGAAACAGAGCACTTGTAGAAACACTGGACTTTTGCAATTTCATTTTTTATTCACACTGTTAATGTTGTCGTTACTTTTGTTTTGTAATTATTTTAAAAGGGAAGGGCTAAATATCTAATGAATATTCAAGATACTATGCATTCAGTCAGTGTTTCCAATGCCAACTGTTTTTTACTCAAGTGGAAAGTTCTTTTTTTACAGTTAAGTTATTTCTTATGATATTTAAATGTATTTATATTAGCAATTTTTTACCATTATCTATATGAAATTCTCTGCAAAAGCACAAATATATTATTGTGGTCAATAAAACATATTTTTGGAGCCACAACTCGATGGTCTTCTCATTCATTTTTTTTCAACATTTCTGGAAATGTAACAAAGCTCGTTTTTAACTTTGACCCCACAACACTTGTATAGGGAATCACATGCGATCACGGAGGTCACACTGGGCTCTATGCACTCAGTGACATCCTCGTGCCAGGTGACAATAGCTCCACCCCCACCACGCTTTGTCAGCATGATCGTGCTCATTCATCCATATGCCTTCCCCTTTTCACCGTCCTGAATTCAGCCCACGGTTAAGCTGAGAGCCCTTCCTGCATAACTCTCTGAATGCCTCACACCTACCTGCTGCCTCGCTAGGAAAAGTACTGCACGTGTGCAAAGTGCACCCACAGTGCTCACGTGCACATTTGACAATCCAGGTTTCTGCGTAGTACACACATGCTTTGATTGTTCACTTGCATGCAGAACTATCTACTGAACAAGACAATAGTGAGTGCTCAGGTGAATAAAGGTAGAATGGAAACAGAAACACTTCACTGCTTCAACTAATAGAGCATATCCAGGGGAACATAGTACTTATCAATCGCGTCAAATAACAAACATATTACAAAACCTCTGCTGAGCGAGGTTATAGCGTAAACTATGCCCCACGTTATCAAACACATGCTGCTGAGGAGGCTGTTTGAGCCGGTTGCTGTTTATTAGCGTTTCGCACGGAAGGTGTGGTAGAGAGCGCATGACTTTACGCCCTTGGAGAGTTGTGTAAGGTAGGCACTGCCGTGCGTGTAGGTTGTATAAACCGCTCTCCCCATTCCTTCCTCTACATGCTCACAGGTGACGCTGGCGTTGGGTGTGGATGATGTCAGAGCTGCTGCAAGGCAGGCTTTCCCCTGGTTAGTCATGACCACAAGAGCTTGTCACCTTTGCACAGGAAAACAACGTTTCTGAGTGACCATCCGACATGAGAATGAAATACTGCTCTCGTGCTCAGATGGCTTTAAGAATCTTCTAGAATGTGTTTAATGATTAACAACTCCAATAGTGTTAATATTTTTATTGGTGTTTTTTTTAAACGTTTTTCATATTTTCTTACTCTGACTGCAAATAATTTACATGGATTCCATGATATTTTCATCAATAATAATGTATATTATATATTAATAACAGAGGACTGGGTAGACCCTCCCAACAGCACTGTGTTAAAGGTTACCATGTCGTAACTAAGGTGTGTGACGACCAGTTGAGGGTGTGACACCGATGTCATGTGGTATTGTGTTAGTGGTGTTGGGGGGAAAGGTTAGATACAAGTAGGGGAGGTGTGATGTAAGGTTTATGTTGGTACTGGAGGAGTCCAAGTCAGTCACAGGGGGAATTTTACATTCCCCAGCCCTTAGTAACTACCCAACCGGCCCCTTGGGTATCCCTGTTTATTCCGGTTATTACCATCGACATACGCAAAAGTTGTATAGGGGGGTTTAAGAAGGTTCTATAAGACAATAAATACTCAGGTCATCAAAATAATCTGAATCATATTTTTCACTCAATGTAATACAGGTTACTCAACAGATTACACTCAACATGTTACACTTACTCAACAGATTACACTCAACATGTTATACTTACTCAACAGATTACACTCAACATGTTACACTTACTCAACAGATTACACTCAACATGTTATACTTACTCAACAGATTACACTCAACATGTTACACTTACTCAACAGATTACACTCAACATGTTATACTTACTCAACAGATTACACTAATAATACAATAAATACTGCAGAATAACAGTGTATATAACTAGAGAAAATAACAAGTCAAATACAATTGCTGAATAAGTTGTGTAACAACAGTGTAACAACATCCTGAGGGAACACTCGGGGTGGTAGACAGTAGATCAGATGTCACGGTTTGGCATGGTCCACTGCACTGCTGAATGGGGGTGAATGAGTGGCTCGGCCTAACCGAGGGGCTGTGCGGGGGTGGGACCGCCAACAGTGCAGAGGACTGTGCTGGGATGGCTTCAACGCTGTCCCCCTCCCTCCCCGTCTCCCCCACATCAGCACATTCCAACACACTTACACTGTGACTGCCAGGCTTTCACCAAGGGAGGCACGCGGTCAGTGGGCCTGCCAGGCCTTAGCAATGTGCCCACCAGGCTCGCGCTGGAACACAATGACATTGTGCTTATCAGGATTACACTGTGTGCTTCACGTCCAATGGGTTCAACGCTGCTTTGCACCGATATCAATACACTGTTACTGGGCAGCCAGGCTCTGCAGGACACGGCGCCTAAAGGCATCTACAGTAAGACTGCACTTACTGTGGCTTTCCCAGCTGCAGAGATGAACCATGTGCAAGAGAGAACAATAGCTAAGATGTGTCATGTATACTCCCTCTCCGGCCTCTAGGTCATCAGGCTGCTGACTATCCCGCACACCTGTCACCATCGTCTCCTGTGCCTCATGACACTCACCTGGACTCCATCACCTCCTTGATTATCTTCCCCATATCTGTCACTCCCCTTGGTCCTTTCCTCAGGTGTTATTGACTCTGTTTCATGTCGGTGCATTGTTTGTGTTACGTGTTTATTGTTTTATTTATTTATTAAAACACTCACTCCCTGAACTTGCTTCCCGACTCTCAGCGCACTCGTTACAGAATTACACCTCACCTAAGGGAAGCATCAGGGAGTGTTTTTTATTTTATGTTTGTGTCAGAGTAGTGACGGCGGGTCCGGGAACTGCTACAGGCTCTCATGCCTCAACCCGATCGCCAGGCTCCGCTGCCTCAGCCAGCTCATCAGGCTCTCAATCCTCAGCCGGATAGCCAGGCTCCCCTGCCTCAGCCGGCTTATCGGGCTTTCATGCCTCCGCCAGATCACCAGGCTCCCCTGCTTCCACCGGCTCGTCAGGTTCTTATGCCTCAGCCGGGTCGCCAGGCTCCACCTGCTTCCACCGGCGCGTCAGGTTCTTATGCCTCAGCCGGATCGCCAGGTTCCCCTGCCTCAACCGATCTGTCAGGTTCCTGTGCCCCAGCTGAGTCGCCAGGTTCCCCTGCCTCAACCGATATGTCAGGTTCCTGTGCCCCAGCTGACTCGCCAGGTTCTCCTGCCTCAACCGATATGCCAGGTTCCTGTGCCCCAGCTGACTCGCCAGGTTCTCCTGCCTCAACCGATATGTCAGGTTCCTGTGCCCCAGCTGACTCGCCAGGTTCTCCTGCCTCAACCGATATGTCAGGTTCCTGTGCCCCAGCTGACTCGCCAGGTTCTCCTGCCTCAACCGATATGTCAGGTTCCTGTGCCCCAGCTGACTCGCCAGGTTCTCCTGCCTCAACCGATATGTCAGGTTCCTGTGCCCCAGCTGACTCGCCAGGTTCTCCTGCCTCAACCGATATGTCAGGTTCCTGTGCCCCAGCTGACTCGCCAGGTTCTCCTGCCTCAACCGATCTGTCAGGTTCCTGTGCCCCAGCTGACTCGCCAGGTTCCCCTGCCTCAACCGATATGTCAGGTTCCTGTGCCCCAGCTGACTCGCCAGGTTCTCCTGCCTCAACCGATATGTCAGGTTCCTGTGCCCCAGCTGACTCGCCAGGTTCTCCTGCCTCAACCGATCTGTCAGGTTCCTGCGCCCCAGCTGACTCGCCAGGTTCTCCTGCCTCAACCGATCTGTCAGGTTCCTGCGCCCCAGCTGACTCAACAGGTTCCCGTGCCTCAGCTGGCGTGACCGGTCTGCTCCTGATCCCCGGGTTCGTCCCCTTTGACGACGTCCTGCGGCTGGAGCCGCGCGTCGGGGAGGGGGTACTGTCATGTATACTCCCTCTCCGGCCTCTAGGTCATCAGGCTGCTGATTATCCCACACACCTGTCACCATCGTCAAGCCACCAGCACCTCATGACACTCACTTGGACTCCATCACTTCCTTGATTATCTTCCCTATATCTGTCACTCCCCTTGGTTCTTTCCTCAGGTGTT
Source organism: Salvelinus fontinalis (assembly GCF_029448725.1). Classification (NCBI taxonomy): domain Eukaryota; kingdom Metazoa; phylum Chordata; class Actinopteri; order Salmoniformes; family Salmonidae; genus Salvelinus; species Salvelinus fontinalis. Next base: position 18,797,745 of record NC_074690.1, on the reverse strand, counting down.
ATTGACTCTGTTTCATGTCGGTGCGTTGTTTGTATTACCTGTTTATTGTTTCCTTTATTTATTAAAACACTCACTCCCTGAACTTGCTTCCCGACTCTCAGCGAACTCGTTAGAAAATGTCTCTTTTGGTTACTATCCAACATTTTCCTCATACAGATTTTTTTTTTACCCACTAACTGCCCGAAGACAAGGTCAGAAAATAAAGGGGAACAAGCTTCAGGCTGACAAATCCTCAAAATAGCGCCTCCTCTCCCGATAAGTGGAAACCAGGGTTTCAGCACCTTCTATTTTTAGCTCTCTCCAGTTCATTGGCCCAGACGGCCATGGGCCGAGGCCTATTCTAGTCTCACCATGGTGAGGTATAAACACATGTTCGCTGGACCCCACGTAATGAGAGGAAACAAGGCTAGGCTATAGATAACTCACAGTAGCTTTTTTTAGGCCACATGGCTGGAGTTGAACCAAACTGTTGAGCTTGGTCTGCATCCCCTTTGTACAGATGTAGGATCTTGTTGCTGGAGAACTTTCCTGCAATGCAAAACTTGTAGTGTATTTTAGCTAGTAATTTCCACTTTGAAATTTGAGACTTGATTTTCCCTTACCAAAAATGGATCAACCGCTACAAAAATGTCAATTAATTATAATCCACATAACCTGTAACTGCAGGATTATTTTCCTGCTGTAGCAAACTGCCTCAAATTAAGATCTGTATTTGTTAATTATTCCCTTTAGATATGAGTGATATTGAATGCTGCATTTTAATAATATGTTTCAATTCATTTTTAGATTGTCTTAACATAATGGGAACAATGGATTCTTGCACGTGGTAGTATAATAAAAAATTTGGTCATTTAGTAGACGCTCTTATACAGTGTATACATTTTTGTGCTTTTTCGCAGTGGTCCCTCAAACCACAACCCTGGCTTTGCTAGTGCCATGATCTACCAACTGAGCCACACCGGACCATATTACCGACCATCAGACTAACAATGAAGTGAGAAAAGTGAGAAAGTAACAAAAGTAAAGACTTCAAAGAAGCAGAGGAGACAAGGTGCAATTCTAAATCTATGTTTAATAACATCAGGAAAGACTGTACTGCAGCAGAGAGAGAAACAAAGGCTCCATCACTTGTTATAATGAACAAAACCACATACAGATGTCTTTAATCCACCAGGTTCACACTGTCTTCACAGAGGGTCAGGGAAAGGTCACGTAAGACTCTCACAAAGGTATATAAAGGCCATTGCTGGTATGCTGGTTGAATCAGAATTGTCTGGTGATGTCACACAAAGTAACAGTAGCCTGATTTAGCATATTAGAGAGATTCACTGTCAGAGAGAAAAGTCATCGAGATACAATTGTCATCGCTCAAGAATTCATAATGGATTACTGGGTCTCCCTGTCTCTGATTTCAAGACCTTTATGATGAATGAAGTACCTTTTGGAGGGAGGCAAACACAAACATTACAAACAGTAGCACCAGGTGTATACAATCAGACATTTTCTTTTCTCTTCTGCTAGTGACAAGACGATGGCACAATTCAGTTAGAAATCACAGGAAATCTGCACAGAAAGATCCATTTAATTTAACGAATAAATAAAACAAATCTTCACACCACAATGCAAACACTTGTAAGGCTTTGTGTATGCAAACATAATTATACTTTCCAGTCTATCTGTGCTAACCACATCGATACAGCTGGTTCGTTTTATCGAGACATGTTCCCAACAGCTAACCGACAGGGCATACAGGACATTCTATTTTTTACTGTTCAATAGGACAGGGTTTCCCAAACTTGGTCCTGCCCCCTCCAAATAGGATACTTAGTACTATCACAGGACATTGGGGTCAGCCTCAAATCAATGTGCTCTCAGAGCATTTCATATTATTCTGTTTGTAAATTGAGACACTCCATTTAGTATGATATGTTACGTTTCATATGATATGTGTTCATTTGTGGATGTCCATCATCAGTTTTGTATGATATGTTACGAATTCCAATTTGTTGTGGCTAACGTCGGTTAGGTGGCTAACATTAGCTAGCTGGCTAACGTTAGCTCTAGGGTTTAGGGGTTAAGGTTAGGAGTTGGGCTAAAAGGGTTCAGGTTAGGGTTAGGGGAAGGGTTAGCTAAAAGGGTTAGGGAATGGGTTAGCTAAAAGGGTTCAGGTTAGGGTTAGGGGAAGGGTTAGCTAAAAGGGTTAGGGTTAGGGAATGGGTTAGCTAACATGCTAAGTAGTTGTAAAATAGCAAAAAAGTTGTAAGTAGTTGCTAAAATGCTAAATTTGTCCGTGATGAGGTTCAAGCATGCAACCTTTGTGTTGCTAGACATTCACATTATACGCCCATCCCAACCAAACAACCTCCTTTTGTTTTTGCCTTAACTAACTTTCTATCTTATGTAACCATACCAAAGGTAACATATCATATACTATAATGAACAAAAATATAAATGCAACATGCAACAGTTTCTAAGATTTTGTTGAGTTACAGTTCATATAAAGAAATCAGTCAATATGAATAAATTCATTAAGCCATAATCTATGGATTTCATATGATTGGGCAAGCGCGAGGCCATGGGTGGGCCTGGGCGGGCATAGGCCCACCCACTTCAAAGTCAGGCCGACCCACTGGGGAACCAGGCCCAGCCAATCAGAATTAGTTTTTTCCCACAGACAGAAATACTCCCCCCTTTCTCCTCTGACGATCCCACAGATGAAGAAACCAGATGTGGAGGTTCTGGGCTGATGTGGTTACAAGTGGTCTCCGGTTGTGAGACCGGTTGGACGTACTGCCAAATTCTCCAAAATTATGTGGGAGGTGGCTTATGGTAGGAAACAGCCCTGGTGGACATTCCTGCAGTCAGCATGTCAATTGCACGCTCCCTCAAAACGTGAGAATTTTGCCATTGCGTTGTGTGACCAAACTGCACATTTTAGAGTGACCTTCGATTGTCCCCAGCACAAGGTGCAACTGTGTAATGAGCATGCAGTTTAATGAGCTTCTTGATATGCCACACCTGTCAAGTGGATTGATTATCTTGACAAAGGATACATGCTCACTAACAAGGGTGTAAACAATTTTTTGCACATAATTTAAGAGAAATTAATTTTTTGGGCGTAGGGAAATATTTCAGGGATTTTTCCCCGGCTCATGAAACATGGGACCAGCACTTCACATGTTGCATTTATATTTTTGTTCAGTGTAATTTGAGTGTCCCGGATGTACGTTTACTATGTTACTTCTAGTCTATGAGACCAGTCTGCTCAAATACATGGTATAGTGCACATAGTTAATAATTTATTACACCATTAATAACAACCCATGTGCCAAGCTGGTGCACCTCCTATGGTCTCTCCCAACAGAATACTTGTAACTGAACCCCCTCTTTAAAATACCAACCTATACATTGATTACATGATCACTATCGTAAATATGTTAAGGCGACTTGGCTCACAGTGTTCTGTTATGTAACACCTGGTTTAAATGGCTGGGTGGAGTGCTGTATACTGAGGTTGTGAATGACCTGTCTTAGCTGTACACTGCAGTTTCCCATCCGACAATTGGCATTGAGGTAAAATATCCTCACCACTAATCAAAAACTTATGCTCTTTACATTAATAGAAGGTTGAGGGCTCTGATGATGTCTATTTTAGAAAATATTTGTCCCTGGGTCTACTTCCTGCATTGCTCACTGACAGTCCAGATGCCATCCTGCTGAACCAGGAAGTTATTAATAAACAGCAGGAAGCTGCGTTCACATGCTAGTCAGAACTAGGTTATTCTGACATGTTTGACTTGCTAACTGGTTGTAGTTATACACATGCCCTGTTTAACCAGTTAGCAAGTCAAACATGTCTGAGTTTCCTAGTTCCGACTAGCACGTGAACGCGGCACGAGCCAATGATGAGTCAATGGGAAGAAAACAATACAGCCACATGTCCCAACCATGACTCCAAAGCCTGATATATATTAAATTAGGTCATTATAATACAAATGACAGAAGATACGATTAAAACAGACTTGTTAAAGGGATGGTCGGAAACAACGGCTAAATCCACTGAGCTAAATCAGACACACATTAACAGTCAGTGTCCCAAGGTATATCTGAACGATGTACTGTATCAATGCACTGTATGTTATGTCTGTAAGTATGTTCAACGTGAGTGATAAAATACAACATTTTCATTAAAGGGTAAGGTTATAGGCTTTAAGGCATGATGGGTGGATGAGTAGAAAAAAAAGACATACAGGAACATTAAAAAGCCAACAGATACATAAAGGGGCCATTACAATATAGCACAAGGCTTTTTGTCCTTGAAGGGGTTCTCTGAGGCAGGGATGCCCATGAGCAGAGGGTCGTACTTGGCATGTTCGCCACAGTAGTGCATGAGGTCCGCTGAGGCCTTGGATACCTACAGGTGATATAAGAGAGTGTGCATGAGTGTGTGGGCAAGAGGAGTCTATGCTCACACACATACAAGTACGGTATGCACACTAGGCTTGGGCTGTATACCATATATACCATGTAGCGAGGTTTTTGGAAATAGCCACAGGATGGTTTTTCAATACCGTTGAAACTATTTATTTGTACCTTAAAAAAAACCTAAATTGTAATATTTGTCGCTACTTTTTAAGTAAATACCCGCAGTCAACTGGTGCAATACGCTAGGAGATAAAGAAGATTGTGTTCTTAATTTCACCTGTCAAATAATTTTTCATTATGAAGATTACTACCGGTCAAGTGGTGTTTGTATACAAGCACACAATGATGAAAGACCAGAGCCTTGTGAGTCACTCACTACTGTGCAGCACATATCTGGTGATCTAGTTACAGTGTGGAATTCACAACTAAATGTTTGCCAGTTAGATATCTTATAATTAATACGTTAACTGTCTAAAATGTTCTAGATGCTCTGCAGTTGTGCATTTGGTTTGCTAATTTAGTAACTAGTTAGCTATCTATATCTAGCTAAGTGGTTAGCTTCTTCCAAAATCAAGCTTTGTTTGGTAACAGCTGAGATATCCCTCCTGGATCAAGAGCCTTCCTGTCTAATGTTTGTTTAGTGCATGCAGCAAACATTTTTTGGTTACTTGTATAACTTTACGAGCTGGGATGTCTGTCCTGCAAATACTTTCGGTCAGAGACCGTAGAAGATGTTTGCAATGCTTGTTAGCATTTAGTTAGCATTCTTTATGTGATTTTACATGTACTTGTTAGCATTGCTAACCTTCAGATTACAGAGGAAAAAGCAGCCCTTGTATTCAGTGCCAGTATTACCGAATATCTCAGTATGGCACAAGGTCGGTATGAAGGTATGACAATCTGGATACCGCCCAAGCCTAACGCACACTCACAAGTACCCATACACGTGTATACTGTACACAGACACACACACACTAACAACAGATCATTGGGCTATCCTTAGTAGCAAGATGGTGTGCATTTAGGGAGACATTTAGGTAAGGACCAGTAAAATCTACTTTGTTACTCAGCACTCCTTTCTACTTTCAGCATGCATGCCGTACCTTTATCCTCTCAATACTGGCCTCTATCTTTAGCTGTTGTACTGTCCTTCTGGCCTGAGTTACGTTGTTAGAGCTTGGCATCTTCGATGACATCTTGGCCTCCACACCACTGCATGGAGGAAGTACACAAGAGAAAAGCAAATTTTATAGAATTTGTCATGAAACACAACAGATATGGCAAACATATAGATAGCCTTTTTATAGATAATTTGACAACACTTACCTCGTCAAATATTTCGAAATCTAATCTTATGAAATCTGAAAGAAAAAAAAGTTTGTGAAAGAAAAAAAAGTTTTTTTAAACAACTGGCAATCATTGCATTAAAAGCATGACCACTCACTTTAGAACATGTATTGGGACAGAACATTCCCCTCCTCAATCTTTCCCCAGACATACATCCTCCTATCTGACGGTAAAGACAAACCCATCTTTGACGCATGAGAAGCAGTTAGGCCACTTTACAAGCCTCTTGACAAATCACGGCGCAGTATGTCATAACAAACCATTCATATGTCTGCGAAGGGAATGTACAGTAAACAAATAATGGAACGTTGCTGTTGTGTCAACAAAGTGTGATTCAATCAGTTCTCCATTGTGTTTTTGCTTGATATCACCATATGTTTTATTGGAGGCATGTATACTTTAAGAGGCAGTGCAGCTGGTAGCGCTTTGCAACAAGGGTAATATATATATTTTTATATACAGTACCAGTAATGGTTTGGACACACCTACTCATTCAAGTTTTTTTTCTTCTCTCAACCAGCTTCATGAGGTAGTCACCTGGAATGCATTTCAATTAACAGGTGTGTCTTGTTAAAAGTTAATTTGTGGAATTCCTTTCCTTCTTAATGTGTTTGAGCAAATCAGTTGTGTTGTGACAAGGTAGGGGTGGTATACAGAAGATAGCCCGATTTGGTAAAATACCAAGTCCATATTATGGCAAGAACAGCTCAAATAGGCAAAGAAAAACGACAGTCCATCATTACTTTAAGACATGAAGGTCAGTCAAAATTTCAAGAACTTTGAAAGTTTCTTCGAGTGCAATCGCAAAAACCATCAAGCGCTATGATGAAACTGGCTCTCATGAGGACCGCCACAGGAAAGGAAGACCCAGAGTTACCTCTGCTGCAGATGATAAGTTCATTAGTGTTACCAGCATCAAAAATTGAAACCCAAAAAAATGCTTCACAGAGTTCAAGAGACAGACCCATCTCAACATCAACTGTTCAGAGGAAACTGCGTGAATCAGGCCTTCATGGTCGATTTGCTGCAAAGAAACCACTACTAAAGTACACCAATAATAAGAAGAGACTTGCTTGGGCCAAGAAACACGAGCATTAGACCGGTGGAAATCTGTCCTTTGGTTTGATGAGTCCAAATTTTTTGGTTCCAACCGCTGTGTCTTTGTGAGACAGAGTAGGTGAACGGATGATCTCCGCATGTGTGGTTCCCACCGTGAGGCATGGTGTAGGAGGTGTGATGATGTGGGGGTGCTTTGCTGGTGACACTGTCTGTGATTTATTTAGAATTCAAGGCACACTTAACCATCATGGCTACCACAGCATTCTGCAGCGATACGCCATCCCATCAGCTCTGCGCTTAGTGGGACTATCATTTGTTTTTCCACAGGACAATGACCCAATACACCTCCAGGCTGTGTAAGTGCTATTTGACCAAGAAGGAGAGTGATGGAGTGCTGAATCAGATGACCTGGCCTCCACAATCACCCGACGTTAACCCAATTGAGATGGTTTGGGATGAGTTGGACCGCAGAGTGAAGGAAAAGCAGCCAACAAGTGCTCAGCATATGTGGGAACTCCTTCAAGACTGTTGGAAAAGCATTCTAGGTGAAGCTGGTTGAGAAAATGCCAAGATTGTGCAAAGCTGTCATCAAGACTGGAACGAACTACAAAAATCTCTGAAACTTTGAAACACTTATCTCCCTCACTAGCTTTAAGCACCAGCTGTCAGAGCAGCGCACAGATTACTGCACCTGTACACAGCCGATCTATAATTCAGCCCAAACACCTACCTCTTCCCCTACTGTATTTATTTATTTATTTTGCTCCTTTGCACCCCTTTATTTCTATTTCTACTTTGCACTTTCTTCCACTGCAAATCGACCATTCCAGTGTTTTACTTGCTATATTGTATTTACTTCGCCACCATGGCCTTTTTGTTGCCTTTACCTCCCTTATCTCACCTCATTTGCTCACATTGTATATAGTCTTATTTTTCTACTGTATTATTGACTGTATGTTTGTTTTACTCCATGTGTAACTCTGTGTTGTTGTATGTGTCGAACTGCTTTGCTTTATCTTGGCCAGGTCGCAATTGTGAATGAGAACTTGTTCTCAACTTGCCTACCTGGTTAAATAAAGGTGAAATAAAAATATTAAAAACATTTATTAAAAAAAAGGCGAAAGGGTGGCTACTTTGCGGCTACTTTGAAGAGTCTAAAATCTTAAATATATTTTGATTTGTTAAACACTTTTTTGGTTACTACATGATTCAAATGTGTTATTTCATAGTATTGATGTAGAAAATAGTAAGCATTTAAAAGAAAAACTTGAATGAGTAGATGTGTCTTAACTTTTGACTGGTACTGTATATATATTTTTTTTAAAATACATTATTTATTTTTTACACTCCTGAAACAAACATATAAATACGAACAACAACTTACAGACACTAATAATGATTACATCTCATCTGCCCAGACCCTCATGCTCACCCCACCATCCCTAGTGCCTGCATTATTGTTTGCCACTTGTTGTACCAATTTGTTTTTCTCAGTCGCCCATGCTATTTGAATATTTCAATAATATATCATTGCAGCAAGGGTAATCATGAGTGTCAACAGCTTCCGTTCACACACTTCCTCCATTCACACACAGACCTTTTCCCTTAAGTGACATCACAAGGTTTTCCTCATCATGCACAAAGTCACAAGATGCTTAAGAACGGTGCAATTGCGCAATTCATGCAGGAACCAATGGGGTGCTTGAGGGCGGGGGCGGGGGGGGGGGGTTCATGAAGGCACTAATGGAATGCTGGAAGAGGAACGCCCTGAATTGCGGACTGCAGTTAGTTGCACCTTATTGAGATGCTTGAGTCAGTATTAAACACAGTTAAGACAAACATACACGCACAACCATGCCTAGAGCAACTTCTACAAAACCAGGCTGTATATAAGAGAGGGTGGCAGGTAGCCTAGCGGTTAAAAGTGTTGGGCCAGTAACCGAAAGGTCTCTGATTTGAATCCCCAGCCAAAAAGGTAAAAAAATACGCAAATATAGTTTAAGTGCACCAACATATAGTGGAGAGTAGAGTCCTGAGAGTAGAGTCCGGAGTGAAGTGGTATGCTTCCGCATTCAACAACCCGGTCGCATTCCGCTTCGCTCCACAGGTAGTATCACACTTTCACTTCATTTCATTACAGTACAACGGTTTGATTTGTTTGATCTTAGCTAGCTACATAGCCGTCTTTGTATCAAAGATAATTGTGTAGTTTAGAGCGATTTTCTAGGTTAGCTAGCCAGCTATTTTCGTCCTTTTAACGTAACGTAACGTAATCAACACTGCTAGCTAGCTAGCTACCGAATAGCAGCACTGTAGAATCTACTACATTCAACGGAACAACGGAACGACTTGATTAGTGTAGTGTTAGCTAGTTACACAGTTGTCTCTGCTGTCCTTGTATCTAAGATAACTGTGGAGTCTAGAGTAATTTTCGGTTAGCTAGCCAGCTATTTTCGTCCGCCGCGCTGCCGTTCCCCTACCTAGTCAATACTGCTGGTCCACACCGCTAACACTGCTAGCTAGCCAACTTCTACCGAATAGCAGCACTGTAGAAACTATTACATTACAACGGAACGATTTGATTAGTGTAGTGTTAGCTGGCTAGTGTTAGCTAGCTACATAGTTGTCTTTGCTGTCCTTGTATCTAGGACAATTGTGTAGTTAGACTAATTATCTGTCCAGTTACCGAGGTTACCTAGCCAGCTATCGAGGCTACCTGGCCAGCTACACTTCAAACAAAGTCAACAACGCAGCCACTGCTAGCCAGCCTACTTCAGCAGTACTGTATCATTTTAATCATTTTAGTCAATAAGATTTTTCCAACGTAAGCTTAACTTTCTGAACATTCGAGACGTGTAGTCCACTTGTCATTCCAATCTCCTTTGCATTAGCGTAGCCTCTTCTTTAGCCTGTCAACTATGTGTCTGTCGCTTCACACCGCGTGGCCGCGGCCACCCTAACCTGGTGGTCCCAGCCACCACGACCCACGTGGAGTTCCTGGTCTCCGGTAGCCTCTGGAACTGCCGATCTGCGGCCAACAAGGCAGAGTTCATCTCAGCCTATGCTTCCCTCCAGTCCCTCGACTTCTTGGCACTGACGGAAACATGGCTCACCACAGATAACACTGCTACTCCTACTGCTCTCTCTTCGTCTGCCCACGTGTTCTCGCACACCCCGAGAGCTTCTGGTCAGCGGGGTGGTGGCACCGGGATCCTCATCTCTCCCAAGTGGTCATTCTCTCTTTCTCCCCTTACCCATCTGTCTAGCGCCTCCTTTGAATTCCATGCTGTCACAGTTACCAGCCCTTTCAAGCTTAACATCCTTATCATTTATCGCCCTCCAGGTTCCCTCGGAGAGTTCATCAATGAGCTTGATGCCTTGATAAGCTCCTTTCCTGAGGACGGCTCACCTCTCACAGTTCTGGGTGACTTTAACCTCCCCACGTCTACCTTTGACTCATTCCTCTCTGCCTCCTTCTTTCCACTCCTCTCCTCTTTTGACCTCACCCTCTCACCTCCCCCCCCTACTCACAAGGCAGGCAATACGCTTGACCTCATCTTTACTAGATGCTGTTCTTCCACTAACCTCATTGCAACTCCCCTCCAAGTCTCCGACCACTACCTTGTATCCTTTTCCCTCTCGCTCTCATCCAACACTTCCCACACTGCCCCTACTCGGATGGTATCGCGCCGTCCCAACCTTCGCTCTCTCTCCCCCGCTACTCTCTCCTCTTCCATCCTATCATCTCTTCCCTCTGCTCAAACCTTCTCCAACCTATCTCCTGATTCTGCCTCCTCAACCCTCCTCTCCTCCCTTTCTGCATCCTTTGACTCTCTATGTCCCCTATCCTCCAGGCCGGCTCGGTCCTCCCCTCCCGCTCCGTGGCTCGACGACTCATTGCGAGCTCACAGAACAGGGCTCCGGGCAGCCGAGCGGAAATGGAGGAAAACTCGCCTCCCTGCGGACCTGGCATCCTTTCACTCCCTCCTCTCTACATTTTCCTCTTCTGTCTCTGCTGCTAAAGCCACTTTCTACCACTCTAAATTCCAAGCATCTGCCTCTAACCCTAGGAAGCTCTTTGCCACCTTCTCCTCCCTCCTGAATCCTCCTCCCCCTCTCCTCCCTCTCTGCAGACGACTTCGTCAACCATTTCGAAAAGAAGGTCGACGACATCCGATCCTCGTTTGCTAGGTCAAACGACACCGCTGGTTCTGCTCACACTGCCCTACCCTGTGCTCTGACCTCTTTCTCCCCTCTCTCTCCAGATGAAATCTCGCGTCTTGTGACGGCCGGCCGCCCAACAACCTGTCCGCTTGACCCTATCCCCTCCTCTCTTCTCCAGACCATTTCCGGAGACCTTCTCCCTTACCTCACCTCGCTCATCAACTCATCCTTGACCGCTGGCTCTGTCCCTTCCGTCTTCAAGAGAGCGAGAGTTGCACCCCTTCTGAAAAAACCTACACTCGATCCCTCCGATGTCAACAACTACAGACCAATATCCCTTCTTTCTTTTCTCTCCAAAACTCTTGAACCTGCCGTCCTTGGCCAGCTCTCCTGCTATCTCTCTCAGAATGACCTTCTTGATCCAAATCAGTCAGGTTTCAAGACTAGTCATTCAACTGAGACTGCTCTTCTCTGTATCACGGAGGCGCTCCGCACTGCTAAAGCTAACTCTCTCTCCTCTGCTCTCATCCTTCTAGACCTATCGGCTGCCTTCGATACTGTGAACCATCAGATCCTCCTCTCCACCCTCTCCGAGTTGGGCATCTCCGGCGCGGCCCACGCTTGGATTGCGTCCTACCTGACAGGTCGCTCCTACCAGGTGGCGTGGCGAGAATCTGTCTCCTCACCACGCGCTCTCACCACTGGTGTCCCCCAGGGCTCTGTTCTAGGCCCTCTCCTATTCTCGCTATACACCAAGTCACTTGGCTCTGTCATAACCTCACATGGTCTCTCCTATCATTGCTATGCAGACGACACACAATTAATCTTCTCCTTTCCCCCTTCTGATGACCAGGTGGCGAATCGCATCTCTGCATGTCTGGCAGACATATCAGTGTGGATGACGGATCACCACCTCAAGCTGAACCTCGGCAAGACGGAGCTGCTCTTCCTCCCGGGGAAGGACTGCCCGTTCCATGATCTCGCCATCACGGTTGACAACTCCATTGTGTCCTCCTCCCAGAGCGCTAAGAACCTTGGCGTGATCCTGGACAACACCCTGTCGTTCTCAACTAACATCAAGGCGGTGGCCCGTTCCTGTAGGTTCATGCTCTACAACATCCGCAGAGTACGACCCTGCCTCACACAGGAAGCGGCGCAGGTCCTAATCCAGGCACTTGTCATCTCCCGTCTGGATTACTGCAACTCGCTGTTGGCTGGGCTCCCTGCCTGTGCCATTAAACCCCTACAACTCATCCAGAACGCTGCAGCCCGTCTGGTGTTCAACCTTCCCAAGTTCTCTCACGTCACCCCGCTCCTCCGCTCTCTCCACTGGCTTCCAGTTGAAGCTCGCATCCGCTACAAGACCATGGTGCTTGCCTACGGAGCTGTGAGGGGAACGGCACCTCAGTACCTTCAGGCTCTGATCAGGCCCTACACCCAAACAAGGGCACTGCGTTCATCCACCTCTGGCCTGCTCGCCTCCCTACCACTGAGGAAGTACAGTTCCCGCTCAGCCCAGTCAAAACTGTTCGCTGCTCTGGCACCCCAATGGTGGAACAAACTCCCTCACGACGCCAGGACAGCGGAGTCAATCACCACCTTCCGGAGACACCTGAAACCCCACCTCTTTAAGGAATACCTAGGATAGGATAAAGCAATCCTTCAGTCACCCCCCCCCCCCTTAAAAGATTTAGATGCACTATTGTAAAGTGGCTGTTCCACTGGATGTCATAAGGTGAATGCACCCATTTGTAAGTCGCTCTGGATAAGAGCGTCTGCTAAATTACTTAAATGTAAATGTAAGTAAAATGGGGTAAAGTTCACAGTCAATTAGAGGAGTCTCTGAGCTCTAATTCCACTTCCTGGTAATCATTTACAGGGATGATGGGAACATGCCTGGACACATCCTCTCCTCTGCTTCCTGGGATCTCTGGTTTCGGTGTCTTTTCACTCCCTCTCCCTCCCTCTCACACACATATACACACTTCATTTTTTACTGCAAGAGACAGGAAGCTTTGAGCACTTTCTTAGAACATATTGTGTAATAAACAGAAACACCACATGTGCAACAACGAGGCCCACAAGAAGGTAGGCCTTATTAAATCTTCAACTAAGCCAATCAGCATCCAGTGTTAAAAGTCCTATGTTCATGCACACTGCAGAGGAATTAAAGCAGAGTGAAATGTAAGAAACATTGTGTAATATCAGTAAAGAATATGAATGTAATTACACACAACTTAATGATCAAAATACATAAGTGTGCAGTGTGCATAGGACCAGAGCTAGGATTCAAATGATCCTGTTCCTCCATTAGAGTGATTGGGTTGTTTTGTTTGACCCCTGTGCCCAACAGGATGTGATTCCTTCTAAAGTCTTTGATGCTACGACAGGAGTCCACTGTATTTCTTTTTGTGTCCAGGAAGGAGGGAAGACTGTAATTTCCTGGCCTTTGCTTTGGGATGACTGATTAAAGCACGTTCCAGAGCGAAGCATAGCTGGACAATGATGAAGCTGGAAAGCTTTGTTGCTGCATTTAGACCTGGGTAAAATACATATGTCAGATACTTTCAAAGACTTTCATTTAGACCTGGGTCAAATACATAAGTCAGATACTTTCAAAGACTTTCTTGATTTAGCTTCCCCGGTACAATGTGACCAAAGGAAAATTCTGTCACAAGTGCAATCTCTGCCTACCCTGCATTCCAGTCAAGCCAAATCAACCTGAAACCCAAAATCCCCTATGCAAATATGTATCAAAAATACTTGTTCAGAGACACTTCTAGCCAAGAGTTCTGAGAAAAGCCCCACCCATTTGCCACCATGTCAGGTTTTTGGTGGGTCAGTTCCTGGTGTTAAACTAACACAAGGAGTCAAGCTAACAGAGCTGAACAGTCAATGACCCGAAGAAAAAAAGGATGTAACATCATCCTCAGACAGAAGAATGATAACTTTCCAAGTGAACCATAACAATAGAATGAATAAAAGACCATGTTTAAATCAGAAAACTGATTTGTCAATCAAATCAAATCAATCAGTCAAATGTATTTATAAAGCCCTTTTTAACATCTTATGGTAATACATCACTAGCTCTTCCTCGTAAAGAGTAAATTCCTCCAGCTTCCTTTATTCTCTCTTAACTTCATAAAGAGTAAAGATGTGCGCAATATTCCAGCTTCGCACCATGATCACGTGCCACAATCAAAATAAATCAAGCTGAACTTTACAGTCAACGTGATAGAGAACGTTGTTAGGGTATCACGGACTAAAGTAAAGATCCCTCCTTGGAGCAGTAAACAGCAACCGGATATTTGTTTCCTCTTCTTGGAAAGAAGGAAAGGTAGGCCTGAGGAGCTCATGTGTTCTGCTGTTTCTAGCAGAAGGAAGAGAGTGCTGCATTAGAACCTGGGTCAAACTGGGCTCCGCGGCGTCTGATGGAGCTGCAGTCAGTTGATGTTGGCTGTCACTTGTCAATATATATATATTTGAAATTCTACCTGAAATTCTAAGAAGTTAGAGTTGAATAAACATCACAGTGCATGCTTACAAAGAACAGACTATGGTACTAAATGACAGTGTGTAGCAGAGGTAAGCTGGTCCTGGATAACGTAGCCTCGTACACTGATGGTAGGCCTGTATTAACTGTCGCCCCCGAACCATAGAAACCTTTCTGTGGCTTCGAAAGACCAGTTCAACCAGTCTGAAGTGAAAGGGAGTTTTCTGACCTGCTCAACATTAGTGATTTTTTAAACAGCCCAACCCAAGTGAGTCAGGCTAGCAAGTCCTCTGATCTGATGCCAACCATCCCCACCACCATCCGAATTGACTTTGGGAGGGGCACCCCCATCCCCCTGCAGTAACTCCAAGGCGTGGGGCCACACAACCACCATACAGTAGTTCTACCACCTAGGATCAGAGAGAGACCACCCCATAACATAGCCCACCCCATCGCCCCCCGCCACCACTCTCCAGCCCTCACATGTCAACCTCAACAGGACCACCAACAGTATTGAATACAGCAGGCCCACTACTGTATTGTACCTTACACACACTCACCCAAACACTATTAATTAACATGACATTCAAAGCACAACGCTGGAGAGTCCTTTGTGAGTCACTAGAATGAATAGAGTTTTCTATGAATAGGGTCTGTGTTAATTAATGTGATATAGTCAGGCTACTGTGAATTCTATTGCCACTGACTAATGCATGTTAAATGCATTGCAAGATAATGGACCGTGTCAACTGGTTGTGTGGTCCTTTAGTGTGAAAGTTAGCAAAAAGTAGGTAGCATGCAATAACACTTGACACCTCTGACAATAAATGTCCCCCTATGGCTGCAGCTGTACATCTTTGCCTGAAGCCAGGACTCATAAACAAACATTTTTGCAGGTCATATAACGTCAGCATGATTATATCTAAAGAAGGCTATGGCTTATTAAAATGTGTTCATATGGGTTGTCTATAGACATTGTCTGAGGCTATGGCCAAAGTCCCCACTCTTGTGTAAAGTGATATTTGGAGTCTAGACAGACGTCTGCCTCTTTGAACTTTCCAGAGTTCAAAGCACCTGGGCTGCGAGCCAGAATTGGTTTCTCTCTCTCTCACACACACACACACACACACACACACACATACACACACACACACACACACACTACGCTTGCTGCAGGAGTTCTCTTGTCTGCAGGGTGAAAGCTAGAAGTAGCTGTTCACACTGCTGGAGCCGTGTTCTTTTGCCAGTATCAGCACTTTCCATCTGAGTCTGTGAATAAAATCAAACAATTTTCTACTACAAGACCCACATTGTGGCTAATTGAATATCAGCCCTGCTAGTGACTTCCTGTTTACAGTAAACACTCGGTTGTGTTCACTTGGTTACCCAGTAAATCGAACCCCCATAACAAAGATGCCATTGGTTTTGCTGAGTAAAGTAGGATACGTTTATGAGTCGGTGAGAGAGAAACAGAGAAGCTGCTGATGGTGGTAGCCTATGCTTGCTAATGTGTGAGAAACATTGAGGCACTGAAGAACTAGAGAGGATGACATCATTCCAATCCCACCAGAAAAGCTGCTCAGAGTTGTTCAGCCCTTACACTCTTAGAAAAAAAGGGTTCCAAAAGGGTTCTTTGGTTGTCCCCATAGGATAAACCTGGTAGAAAGAACCCTTTTAGGTTCCATGTAGAACCCTCTGTGGTAAGAGTTCTATTAAAGCCCAAAATAGTTCTACCTGGAAACAAAAACAGTTCTTTAAAGGGTTCTCCTATGGGGACAGCCAAATAACCATTTAAGGTTCTAGATAGATTGGCAAGCAACTGTTGTCATGCACATTGATTGGGACTGCCAATCTTTCTGTTGAATATATTTTGTAACCTAGGATAATCAGACAGCTTAGACAACTCAAACAGTAGTCAGTGGATGTTGAAACTACAAACATTACATCATAGAGACAACTCAGTGTGTGAGTTTTCAGTAACTTTATAAACCATGGTGCTTATCTGAGCTGTTCCAGTAGTAGGTAGTAGTAGACTTCACGGGAGAAAGCTACAGGGGTGAGAGATATGTCACTTCAGTTCTGGGGTAAGAGGAGAGTGAGAAAAGCAAACCACTCAAAGAAGAGGGCATGGTTACAAAGATAACTTCGCTAGGGTGACCCCACGCAGTCTGGTGTCAGCATTGGTGTCAGACTGGAGAGTTGAATGCTAATTAATTGTTAAGTAAAAATAAAAAATAAATGATCTGCTTGATGCCCCCATCAAAATCCGTCTGTTTCAGCTAGAGATATGTTTTTTTTGCATAGGCTGCATGTCAATCCATCGCATCTGCCGATGTCATCTTTCCGCATCTGCCGATGTCATCTTTCCGCATCTGCCGATGTCATCTTTCCGCATCTGCCGATGTCATCTTTCCGCATCTGCCGATGTCATCTTTCCGCATCTGCGGTGGAAGGTGGCTAAGCTACAGCTGTGTTTGTCAGACCAGGAGGTGTCGTAGTGTAAGAACCGTTTGGGCTGCACACTAGTATGGAAAGACAAGACTTTCACGAACATGATGGTGTTCTCCGTTTTGCTCTACGACCCGACAAGTGTCCCAAAACTTGTCTTAATAACCCGGGTATTGAGCCAACAAATGACTGGAAATGAATAGGGCATTTCCAAGTAAAGGTATACGGGTAATTCCATGGTATTTATATATATACAGTGCATTCAGAAAGTTTTCAGACTCCTTCCCCTTTTCAACATTTTGTTATGTTACAGCCTTATTCTAAAATTGATACAATAATTTTTTCCCTCATCAATCTACACACAATACCCCATAATGACGAAGCAAAAAACATTTTATTAAACATTTTTGCTAATTTATGATAAATAAAAAACAGAAATAACTTATTTACATAAGTATTCAGACCCTTTGCTATGACACTCGAAATTGAGCTCAGGTGCATCCTGTTTCCATTGATCATCCTTGAGTTGCTTCTACAACTTTATTGGAGTACACCTGTGGTAAATTGATTGGAAATGATTTGGAAAGGCACACACCTGTCTACAGTCGTGGCCAAAAGCTTTGAGAATGACATAAATATTAATTTCCACAAAGTTTGCTGCTTCAGTGTCTTTAGATATTTTTGTCAGATGTTACTATGGAATACTGAAGTATAATTACAAGCATTTCATAAGTGTCAAAGGCTTTTACTGACAATTACATGAAGTTGATGCAAAGAGTCAATATTTGCAGTGTTGACACTTCTTTTTCAAGACCTCTGCAATCCGCACTGGCATGCTGTCAATTAACTTCTGGGCCACATCCTGACTGATGGCAGCCCATTCTTGCATAATCAATGCTTGGAGTTTGTCAGAATTTGTGGGTTTTTGTTTGTCCATTCGCCTCTTGAGGATTGACCACAAGTTCCCAATGGGATTAAGGTCTGGGGAGTTTCCTGGCCATGGACCCAAAATATCGATGTTTTGTTCCCCGAGCCACTTAGTTATCACTTTTGCCTTTTGGCAAGGTGCTCCATCATGCTGGAAAAGGCATTTTCCGACACCAAACTGTTCCTGGATGGTTGGGAGAAGTTGCTCTCGGAGGATGTGTTGGTACCATTCTTTATTCATGGCTGTGTTCTTAGGCAAAATTGTGAGTGAGCCCACTCCCTTGGCTGAGAAGCAACCCCACACATGAATGGTCTCAGGATGCTTTACTGGCATGAGAGAGTTCAAAGCTGTCATCAAGGCAAAGGGTGGCTATTTGAAGAATCTCAAATATAAAGTATAGTTTGATTTGTTTAACACTTTTTTGGTTACTACATGATTCCATATGTGTTATTTCATAGTGTTGATGTCTTCACTATTATTCTACAATGTAGAAAACAGTAAAAATAAAGAAAAACCCTTGAATGAGTAGGTGTTCTAAAACTTTTGACTGGTATTGTATATTTTATTTGACCTTTATTTAACCAGGTAGCCCAGTTGAGAACAAGTTCTCATTTACAACTGCGACCTGGCCAAGATAAAGCAAAGCAGTGCGACAAAAACAACAACATAGAAGTTACACATGGGATGTCACACCCTGGCCTTAGTTATCTTTGTTTTCATTATTATTTTAGTTAGGTCAGGGTGTGACGTGGGGAAGTTTGTGTGTTTTTGTATTGTCTAGGGTGTTGTATGGTTTAGGGGGTTAAATAGAGTAGATGGGTTAGTGTTCAGTGTAGGTGTCTAGGAAAGTCTATGGTTGCCTGAATTGGTTCTCAATCAGAGACAGCTGGTTATTGTTGTCTCTGATTGGGAGCCATATTTAAGGCAGCCATAGGCTTTAGCTGTTTGTGGGTAATTGTCTATGTCTAGTCTATGTTGCATGTTTGCACTTAGTCATTTATAGCTTCACGTTCGTCGTTTTGTTTGTTCTTCTTCAAAATAAAGAGAAGATGTATTTTGCACACGCTGCGCCTTGGTCCACTCTTTCTAAAGAAGACGATCGTGACATGGAATAAACAAACGTACAGTCAATAACACAATAGAAAATCTGTATACAGTGTGTGCAAATTAAGTAAGGAGGTAAGGCAATAAATAGGCCATAGTGGCGAAGTAATTACAATTTAGCAATTAACACTGGAGTGATAGATGTGCAGATGAGGATGTGCAGGTAGAGCAGAAAAAAATAATAATATGGGGATGAGGTAGGTAGTAGGTTGGATGGGCTATTTACAAATGGGCTGTGTACAGCTACACCGATCGATAAGCTGCTCTGACAGCCGATGCTTGAAGTTAGTGAGGGAGATATAAGTTTCCAACTTCAGTGATATTTGCAATTCGTTCCAGTCATTGGCAGCAGAGAACTGGAAGGAAAGGCGGTCAAAGTAGCTGATGGCTTTGGGGATGACCAGTGAAATATACCTGCCGGAGCGCGTGCTACGGGTGGGTGTTGCTATGGTGACCAGTGAGCTGAGATAACGCGGAGCTTTACCTAGCAAAGACTTATAGATGACCTGGAGCCAGTGGGTTTGGCGGCTTCGCGTTCCTAGGAAACTATGCAGTATTTTGTTTTTTTACGTGTTATTTCTTACATTGGTACCCCAGGTAATCTTAGGTTTTATTACATACAGTCGGGAGGAACTACTGAATATAAGAGCAACGTCAACTCACCATCATTACGACCAGGAATATGACAATCCCAAAGCGGATCCTGTGTTTTGCCTTCCACCCAGGACAATGGATCTGATCCCGAACCTGAACAACGTCGCCGTAAAAGGGGCAAACGAAGCGGTCTTCTGGTCAGGCTCCGGAGACGGGCACATCGCGCACCACTCCGTAGCATACTACTCGCCAATGTCCAGTCTGTCCAGTCTTGCCTTCCAGAGAGACATCAGAGACTGTAACGTTCTTTGCTTCACGGTAACATGGCTCACTCGAGAGACGCTATCAGAGTCGGTGCAGCCAGCTGGTTTCTTCACGCATCGCGCTGACAGAAACAAGCATCTTTCTGGTAAGAAGAGGGGCGGGGGGGTATGTCTTATGTTTAACGAGACGTGGTGTGATCATAACAACATACAGGAACTCAAGTCCTTCTGGTCACCTGACTTATAATTCCTCACAATCAAATGTCGACCGCATTATCTACCAAGGGAATTCTCTTCGATTATAATCACAGCCGTATATAATTCCCCCCCAAGCAGACACATCGATGGCCCTGAACAAACTTTATTTGACTCAATGTAAACTGGAAACCACATATCCTGAGGCTGCATTCATTGTAGCTGGGGATTTTAACAAGGCTAATCTGAAAACAAGACTCCCTAAATTCTATCAGCATATCGATTGCGCAACCAGGGCTGGTAAAACCCTGGATCATTGTTATTCTAACTTCCGTGACGCATATAAGGCCCTCCCCCGCCCTCCTTTTGGAAAAGCTGAACACGACTCCATTTTGTTGCTTCCAGCCTACAGACAGAAACTAAAACAAGAAGCTCCCGAGCTCAGGTCTGTTCAACGCTGGTCCGACAAATCTGATTCCACGCTTCAAGACTGCTTCGATCACGTGGATTGGGATATGTTCCGCATTGCATCGCATCGGCGTACACATCACGGACAAACTGATTTGGTCCACCCACACAGACAGCATTGTGAAGAAGCCACAGCAGCGCCTCTTCAACCTCAGGAGGCTGAAGAAATTAGGCTTGTCACCAAAAGCACTCACAAACTTCTACAGATGCACAATCGAGAGCCTCCTGTCGGGCTGTATCACCGCCTGGTACGGCAACTGCTCCGCCCACAACCGTAAGGCTCTCCAGAGGGTAGTGAGGTCTGCACAACACATCACTGGTGGCAAACTACCTGCCCTCCAGGACACCTACACCACCCGATGTCACAGGAAGGCCATAAAGATCATCAAGGACAACAACCACCCGAGCCACTGCCTGTTCACCCCGCTATCATCCAGAAGGCGAGGTCAGTACAGGTGCATCAAAGCAGGGACCGAGAGACTGAAAAACAGCTTCTATCTCAAGGCCATCAGACTGTTAAACAGCCCCCACTAACATCGATTGGCTGCTGCCAACATACTGACTCAACTCCAGCTCACTTTAATAATGGAAATTGATGGAAATTGATCAAAAATGTATCACTAGCCACTTTAAACAATGCCACTTAATATAATGTATATGTATATACTGTACTCTATATCATCTACTGCATCTTGCCATCTTTATGTAATACATGTATCACTAGCCACTTTAAACTATGCACTTTTATGTTTACATACCCTTCATTAC
Organism: Salvelinus fontinalis; assembly: GCF_029448725.1. Lineage (NCBI taxonomy): Eukaryota > Metazoa > Chordata > Actinopteri > Salmoniformes > Salmonidae > Salvelinus > Salvelinus fontinalis. The sequence continues at coordinate 18,776,489 of NC_074690.1, read as the reverse complement.
TCATCTCATATGTATATACTGTACTCGATACCATCTACTGCATCTTGCCTATGCCGTTCTGTACCATTACTCATTCATATATCTTTATGTACATATTCTTTATCCCTTTACACTTGTGTGTATAAGGTAGTAGTTGTGGAATTGTTAGGTTAGATTACTCGTTGGTTATTACTGCATTGTCGGAACTAGAAGCACAAGCATTTCGCTACACTCGCATTAACTTCTGCTAACCATGTGTATGTGACAAAAAACATTTGATTTGATTTGATTTGAATATGTCGCGAGGACCAGCCAACGAGAGCATACAGGTGGCAATGGTGGGTAGTATATGGGGCTTTGGTGACAAAACGGATGGTACTGTGATAGACTGCATCCAATTTGCTGAGTAGAGTGTTGGAGGCTATTTTGTAAATGGCATCACTGAAGTCAAGGATCGGCAGGATAGTCAGTTTTACGAGGGTGTGCTTAGCAGCATGAGTGAAGGATGCTTTGTTGTGAAATAGGAAGCTGATTCTAGATTCAATTTTGGATTTGAGATGCTTAATATGAGTCTGGAAGGAGAGTTTACAGTCTAGCCATACACCTAGGTATTTATAGTTGTTCACATATTCTAAGTCAGAACCGTCCAGAGTAGTGATGCTAGGCGGGCGGGTGCGGGCAGCGATCGGTTGAAGAGCTTGGATTTAGTTTTACTAGCGTTTAAGAGCAGTTGGAGGCTGCGGGGAGTGCAGAGCTGTTGGCCGGGGTTGGGTTAGCCAGGTGGAAAGCGTGGCCAGCCGTAGAGAGATGCTTATTGGAATTCTCGATTATCGTGGATTTATCGCTGGTGACAGTGTTTCCTAGCCTCAGTGCAGTGAGCAGCTGAGAGGAGGTGCTCTTATTCTCCATGGACTTTACAGTGTCCCAAAACCTTTTGGAATTAGTGCTGCAGGATGCACATTTCTGTTTGAAAAAGCTAGCCTTTGCTTTCCTAACTGACTGTATATTGGTTCCGGATTTCCCTGAAGAGTTGCATATCGCAGGGACTATTCGATGCTAGTGCAATACGCCACAGGATGTTTTTGTGCTGGTCAAGGGCAGTCAAGTCTGGAGTGAACCAAAGGCTATATCTGTTCTTAGTTCTACATTTTTTGAAAGGGGCATGCTTATTTAAGATGGTGAGGAAAGCACTTTAGAAGAACAACCAGGCATCCTCTACTGATGGGATGAGGTCAATATCCTTCCAGGATACCCGGACCAGGTTGATTAGAAATGCTCGCAGAAGTGTTTTACGGAGTGTTTGACAGTGATTGGTGGTCGTTTGACCACGAACCCATAACGGACGCAGGCAACGAGGCAGTGAACGCTGAGATCCTGGTTGAAAACAGCAGAGGTGTATTTAGAGGGCAGGTTGGTCAGGATGATATCTATGAGGGTGCCCATGTTTATGGATTTGGGGTTGTACCTGGTAGGTTCCTTGATAATTTGTGTGAGATTGAAGGCATCTAGCTTAGATTGTAGGACAGCCGGGGTGTTAAGCATATCCCAGTTTAGGTCACCTAACGGTACGAACTCTGACAATAGATGGGGGGCAATCAATTCACTTATGGTGTCCAGGGCACTGCTGGGAGCTGAGGGGGGTCTATAACAAGCGGCAACAGAGAGAGACTTATTTCTGGAGAGATTCATTTTTTAAATCAGAAGCTTGAACTGTTTGGGCATAGACCTGGAAAGTATGACAGAACTTTGCAGGCTATCTCTGCAGTGGATTGCAACTCTGCCCCCTTTAGCAGTTCTATCTTGACGGAAAATGTTGTAATTGGGGATGGAAATTTCTGCATTTTTGGTGGCCTTCCTAAGCCAGGATTCAGACACGGCTAGGACATCAGGGTTGGCAGAGTGTGCTAAAGCAGTGAATAAAGCAAACTTAGGGAGGAGGCTTCTGATGTTAACATGCATGAACCCAAGGCTTTTCCTGTTACAGAAGTCAACAAATGAGAGCGCCTGGGGGCACACAGGGCCTGGGTTAAACTCTACATCACCAGAGGAACAGAGGAGGAGTAGGATAAGGGTATGGCTAAAGGCTATAAGAACTGGTCGTCTAGTGCATTCGGAACAGAGAGTAAATGGAGCAGACTTCTGGGCATGGTAGGATAGATTCAGGGCATAATGCACAGACAAGGGCATGGTAGGGTGCGAGTACAGTGGAGGTAAACCTAGGCATTGGGTGACAATGTGAGAGGCTGCATCTCTGGAAGCGGCAGTTAAGCTAGGTGCAGTCTCCGCGTGTGGGGGTGGGGCAAGGGAGCTAACCGAGGCATGTAGAGCGGGACTAGGGGCTCCGCAGTAAAACAAAACAATGCGAGCTACCCTAAACAACAGTATACAAGGCATATTGACATTAGAGGGAGGTATAAAGCAATCACAGGTGTTGATTGGGAGGGCTAAGACAACAACGGGTAAACAGCTAAGACAGCAACAACGGGTAAATGGCGATGAATGGGCAGAGAGGGTCAGTTAGCTACACACAGGGCCTGAGTTAGAGGCTGGGGCCGACAGATAAACAAAATGAAGTACCGTGTTAATGAACAGTCCAGTAGGCATCAGCTGTGTAGCCGAGTGATCATTGAATCCAATAGGCAGCAAATATATACATATACACTACGGTTCAAAAGTTTTGGGTCACTTAGAAATGTCCTTGTTTTTGAAAGAAAAGCAAATTTTTTTGTCCATTAAAATAATATCAAATTGATCAGAAATTCAGTGTAGACATTTTTAATGTTGTAAATGACTATTGTGGCTGGAAACGGCATATTTTTTATCTACATAGGCGTACAGAGGCCCATTTTCAGCAACCATCACTCCTGTGTTCCAATGGCACGTTGTGTTAGCTAATCCAAGTTTATCATTTGAAAAGGCTAATTGATCATTAGAAAACCCTTTTGCAATTATGTTAGCACAGCTAAAAACTGTTGTACTGATTAAAAAAGCAATTAAACTGGCCTTCTTTAGACTAGTTGAGTATCTGGAGCATCAGCATTTGTGGGTTCGATTACAGGCTCAAAATCGCCAGGAACAAATAGCTTTCTTCTGAAACTCGTCATTCTATTCTTGTTCTGAGAAATGAAGCCTGTTCCATGAGAGAAATTGCAGAGAAACTGAAGATCTCGTACAACGCTGTGTGCTACTCCCTTCATAGAACAGCGCAAACTGGCTCTAACCAGAATAGAAAGAGGAGTGGGAGGTCCCGGTGCACAACTGAGCAAGAGGACAAGTACATTAGAGTGTCTAGTTTGAGAAACAGATGCATCACATGTCCTCAACTGGCAGCTTTAAATAGTACCCACAAAACACCAGTCTCAACATCAACAGTGAAAAGGTGACTCCAGGTTGCTGGCCTTCTAGGTAGAGTTGCAAAGAAAAAGCCATATCTCAGACTGGCCAACAAATAAAAATATTAAGATGGGCAAAAGAACACAGACACTGGTCAGAGGAACTCTGCCTAGAAGGCCAGCATCCCGGAGTCGCCTCTTCACTGTTGACGTTGAGACTGGTGTTTTGCGGGTACTATTTAATGAAGCTGCCTCCAAATCACTATGTATTTCCCTGGGTCTAACCACACCAAGACTATGTTAGCCTCCTGACCCTAAAGGTATACTTCGGCATTTTAGCAATAAGGCCCTTTATCTATTTCCCCGGTGTCAGATTAACTTGTGGATACCATTTTAATGTCTCTGTGTCCAGGATGTTATAGAGGTAGTTAAGTGAGTCAATGCTAACTAGTGTTAGCACAATGACTGGAAGTCTATGAGTATCTGCTAGCATGCCTGAAGTATCCCTTTAAGTCTTTATGTTATCTATATTATATTACCAGCAACACAAGTCTCCAGGTCTTAAGACCTGTTTGCTCATCAACGCTCGCTCACCATTAAAAATGCATTGTTTTATTAGAGACATTTAAAAGACTGACGTTTCGGCCTTCAATGGCCTTCTTCAGAATAATCACAAAAGGAATGGACAAGTTCTCACACAAAATACACTTTTCCAGTACTGTAAACATACAGTCATACCCTTGTCCACACATACCTTCTGACACGCAGTACATGCACACACACAGGCTTTATTGAAAACGGTCCTGTTGCTTTTACAGGTTTCACTCTGTAAGCTCTGTTTCAGCAGCACAGCACAGCTCTGTCTAGACAGTCGCCTCTACACTGAACTCATTTCTGAGGAATCCACAAATCCTCAAATTCCCATGTAATTACTATAGTCTCATTTCTAACCTTCTCTCCTACCCGTGTTGATTCTATACTGACAGAGCAGCCATAGAGGTTTCCTGTAGAGGTAGAGTGCTAGCCTAGATTATTTCTACATTCAGCAATGTCTGCATTCTACATGTTTGGCATGAAAATGTCTCATAGACTAATGCAGGAAGGGCACTGGCACCCGGTTTCATAAAACGCATTAGGAGTCAATCCAAACTCATCTTGTTCTTGCTTCATATTCAACATGATAAAACTAGGTTTTGATGTTCTCGCATGCAATGATCGCAGCAACCCATGATTGTGTGAGTACAATACCGTGCTGTACATCCAGCAGTAGTGGGCTAGGCAGGTACAGAGTTGAAGAGCACAGGATGTGTTTGGAGTCTGACGGACGGACTGACTTGAAGAGATAACATGTGATAGCACAGGGATATGTGGTATGTGTGGATTAAGCTGAATCCAGTCTGACTCATGACTTAGCCATGTATAAACAGTATCAGACTGGACTCTGCCCATTCCACCTCACACACCGCTACTCTGACTACATACAGAGTAACAAGTCCAGGCCCTGAGGTCTCCCGAGTGGTGCAGTGGTCTAAGGCACTGTCTCAGCCGGCCGCGACCGGGAGACCCATGCGGCCAGACGCATGCACGCTGACACGGTCACCAGGTGTACGGTGTTTCCTCTGACACATTGGTGCGGCTGGCTTCCGGGTTAAGCAGGCATTGTGTCAAGAAGCAGTGTGTCTTGGCTGGGTTGTGTTTCGGAGGACGTACGGCTCTTGACCTTCGCCTCTCCCAAGTCCGTACAGGAGTTTCACTGATGAGACAAGACTGTAATTAATAAATTGGATACCATGAAAAAAAACAAGTCCAGGCCCTGTTCATAAAATAAACATGTTAGTCCTTTTTTACTTGATGTAGGTCGAAGCATCTGAGAAATGCAAACAGTTTCCACCGTTTCAGCGTTCCAACAAGTGATTTCTTCAAGAAAAGAGGAAGGATGCATTGTTTAAAATCTTCTAACAGGGCACTGGAGACTGTACACACAGTGTTGCCCTGGCCTACTAGAAGAACTACATTTCCAGCCAGGATCGTTTTCCCAGACTGCGGAGGAGGGGACTTTTGGGCCATTGAATCATTAAACTAGAATTCTGCTTCAGCGTTCAGGGTAAACAGTACAGAATGTTCCTATTGAACCACTCATGGAATTTAGTTATAAATAGCTTGTGTCAACTGACAGTTTCTTCTCCATGATCTAAGTGAAGGGGAATTCAGGCACCTGCCCCACATCACAAGACTGCAATAACAAGGAGAGAGAGACAGAGAGAGAGAGAGAGAGAGAGAGAGAGAGAGAGTGAGAAGGAGAGAAAAGGAGAGAGAGAAAGATGGAAGGAAGAGAGAGTTAGAGAGAGAGAGAGAGAGAGAGAGAGAGAGAGAGAGAGAGAGAGAGAGAGAGAGAGAGAGAGAGAGAGAGAGAATGAAATAAATTATTGGTGCAACTGTCATCTGAGTTGTTCAGTCTTTCTAGAGAATGTGCTAGGCACCATGGATTAGACCTAGATTAAACAGAAACCTAGTACATGACTGTAAAGTCTCTTCAGAACACCAAATCTTCAGACACATCCCACAGCTTCACACACAGCACGTCAAGTGCTATTACACTGTGAAACACTGATACAAAACCCAGCCAACGCGATGACATCATGAGCACTAACAGCCCCATGCAGCAGGTCCTAAAAATAACCTGGCCAGTGGCTACCTTGGGGTAAGCAGGGAGCAGGAAGCAGGAAGCAGGGAGCAGTGAGCAGCGAGCAGGGGGAGTTGCCAGCTGGATAGGATCCAGATTGTAGACAGTGGGTCTTCCAGCGAACTGCACAGGAGCCCTTATTCTCCAGTAATGGGGCCATTATCAGCCACTGGGCGGCCCAAAACAAACAGAGGCTTATGGAAGATAATATCCCTCAGACGTCACCGCAGACGCAAGGGGGTGACATGCAGGATCCAAGGCGGCCGAGTAGCACAGGCAGCGCCTCAGCCCTTTGGATAGCAAATGGCATTGTTGTGAGAACTAGGCATATACAGAACTAGGCCTATATACCCGGGGCTCAGAGGAAAGAGTTGATCTGGAAATGGTCTTGGATGTGGTGGATGGGGGTTTTGTGTGAAAATAGGGAAAGTTGAGAGGACTGAGAAAGTGAGGGTTAAAAGAGATAAAAAAGTATGGGGTTGTGAGATAATGAAATAGACTAGAGACACTGTTAAAATGTGTATAAGAGTGAAGATATTAAGCGAGAGAGAAGAGAAGCAGAGAAAGAGAGAGGTGTAAAGGCAGTCAATGTTGTTCTCCCCCTTAGACGAGAAGGAGCATGGATAGGACCAAGATGCGGATTGAGGGAAATAAGCCATCTTTTAATGAAGAACAGCAAACAAGACACTACAAACTACAAAACAACAAACTAACAAACCTTCAACCGTCCTGTGTGGCCCAAACACTGACACAGGAACACACACCCACCAAAACACCAGTGAAACCCTGGCTGCCTTTGTATGACTCTCAATTAGAGACAAACAATACACACCTGTCTCTAATTGAGAATCATACCAGGCCGAACACAAAACCCCACATAGAAATACAAACATAGACAAACCCACCCAACTCACGCCCTGACCAACTAAAATGAATACAAAACAAAGGAAAACAGGTCAGGAACGTGACAGAACCCCCCCCTTAAGGTGCGAACTCCGGGCGCACCAGCACAAAGTCTAGGGGAGGGTCTGGGTGGGCGTCTGTCCACGGTGGCGGCTCTGGCGGTGGACGAGGTCCCCACCCCACCATAATCAATCCCCGCTTCTTTATCCCCCTCCCAATGACCACCCTCCCACTAACCCCACCTAAATGAAGGGGCAGCACCGGGATAAGGGGCAGCACCGGGATAAGGGGCAGCACCGGGACAAGGGGCAGCACCGGGACAAGGGGCAGCACCGGGACAAGGGGCAGCACCGGGACAAGGGGCAGCACCGGGATAAGGGGCAGCACCGGGACAAGGGGCAGCACCGGGACAAGGGGCAGCACCGGGACAAGGGGCAGCACCGGGACAAGGGGCAGCACCGGGACAAGGGGCAGCACCGGGACAAGGGGCAGCACCGGGATAAGGGGCAGCACCGGGATAAGGGGCGGCAGGTCCTGGCTGAGGGACTCCGGCAGGTCCTGGCTGAGGGACTCCGGCAGGTCCGGGCTGAGTGGCAGCTCCGGACTGTAGGGCAGCTCCGGACTGTAGGGCAGCTCCGGACTGTAGGGCAGCTCCGGACTGTAGGGCAGCTCCGGACTGTACGGCAGCTCCGGACTGTCGGACGTCTCTGGCAGCTCCTGACTGGCGGGCGTCTCTGGCAGCTCCTGACTGGCGGGCGTCTCTGGCAGCTCCTGACTGGCGGGCGTCTCTGGCAGCTCCTGACTGGCGGGCGTCTCTGGCAGCTCCTGACTGACGGACGGCTCTAGCGGCTCCTGACTGACGGACGGCTCTACTGGCTCGGGACAGACGGGCGGCTCTAATGGCTCGTGGCAGACGGATGACTCAGATGGCGCTGGGCAGACAGATAGCTCAGACGGCGCTGGGCAGACAGATGGCTCAGACGGCGCTGGGCAGACAGATGGCTCAGACGGCGCTGGGCAGACAGATGGCTCAGACGGCGCTGGGCAGACAGATGGCTCAGACGGCGCTGGGCAGACAGATGGCTCAGACGGAGCTGGGCAGACGGGCCGTTCAGGCACCGCTGGGCAGACGGCAGACTCTGGCCGGCTGAGACGCACTATAGGCCTGGTGCGTGGTACCGGAACTGGAGGTACCGGGCTGAGGGCACGCACCTCAGGGCGAGTGCGGGGAACAGGAACAGGGCACACTGGACTCTCGTGGCGCACTCTAGGCCTGGTGCGTGGTACCGGAACTGGAGGTACCGGGCTGAGGGCACGCACCTCAGGGCGAGTGCGGGGAGAAGGAACAGTGCGTCCAGGGCTCTGGAGACGCACAGGAGGCTTGGTGCGTGGTGCCGGAACTGGAGGCACCGGGCTGGCGACACGCACCATAGGGAGAGTACGTGGAAGAGGAACAGGGCTCTGGAGATGCACTGGAAGCCTGGTGCGTGGTGTAGGCACTGGTGGTACTGAGCTGGGGTGGGAAGGTGGCGCCGGATATACCGGACCGTGAAGGAGGACACGTGCTCTTGAGCACCGAGCCTCCCCAACCTTACCAGGTTGAATGGACCCCGTAGCCCTGCCAGTGCGGCGAGGTGGAATAGCCCGCACTGGGCTATGCAGGCGAACCGGGGACACCACCTGTAAGGCTGGTGCCATGTACGCCGGCCCGAGGAGACGTACTGGAGGCCAGATACGTTGGGCCGGCTTCATGGCATCCGGCTCGATGCCCAACCTCGCCCTCCCAGTGCGGCAAGGTGGAATAGCCCGCACTGGGCTAAGCACGCGTACTGGGGACACCGTGCGCTTTACCGCATAACACGGTGTCTGACCAGTACGACGCCCTCTTACTCCACGGCAAGCCCGGGGAGTTGGCTCAGGTATCCAACCCGGCTTCGCCACACTCCCCTTTAGCCCCCCCCCAAGAAATTCTTGGGTGAGCCTCTCGGGCTTCCAGCCTCTCATCCGTGCTGCCTCCTCAATCCACCGCTCCTGGGCTGTGGCTGCCTTCTTCACCTCCCGAGAGCGGCGATTCTCTCCAACCCTTACCCAGGGTCCTTTTCCGTCCATGATCTCCCAAGACCATTCCTCCTGTGTCCAGTGCCTTAGTTCTTTCTCTCTCTCCTCAATCCGCTTGGTCCTGTTGTGGTGGGTGTTTCTGTAAAGGCAGTCAATGTTGTTCTCCCCCTTAGACGAGAAGGAGCATGGATAGGACCAAGATGCGGATTGAGGGAAATAAGCCATCTTTTAATGAAGAACAGCAAACAAGACACTACAAACTACAAAACAACAAACTAACAAACCTTCAACCGTCCTGTGTGGCCCAAACACTGACACAGGAACACACACCCACCAAAACACCAGTGAAACCCTGGCTGCCTTTGTATGACTCTCAATTAGAGACAAACAATACACACCTGTCTCTAATTGAGAATCATACCAGGCCGAACACAAAACCCCACATAGAAATACAAACATAGACAAACCCACCCAACTCACGCCCTGACCAACTAAAATGAATACAAAACAAAGGAAAACAGGTCAGGAACGTGACAAGAGGGAGTGTAACAGCGTTGAGGAGGAGTAGTGATTCGACCAACGTGCAGCGGGTTGTGCATACATAATGATTTATTAACACAAAGACGAAACACGAAAACAAACACTTGGAAGGATTACAAAATAACAAACCGACCTAAACAGACTTAAACTTAAGAGCTTACATGTAACACGAAGAACGCACGGACAGGGAAAACAGACTACACAAAAACCGAACAAACATACCAAAACAGTCCCGTGTGGCGCAACATACACAGACACGGAAGACAACCACCCACAACGAACACTGTGAAACAACCTACCTTAATATGACTCTCAATTAGAGGAAACGCCAAACACCTGCCTTTAATTGAGAGCCATACCAGGCAACCCTTAAACCAACATAGAACCAGAAAACATAGACTACCCACCCAAATTCACGCCCTGACCAATTAAACACATACCAAAACAACAGAAAACAGGTCAGGAACGTGACAGGGAGCGTTAGAAACCGAGGGGGGGGAAGCATGCTCTGCAGCTGGGTGCGTGTTGCCATAGGCCCCGTGCCCAAATCTGTTCCAGCAACAGTAGCACCATAAAACTTCAAGCTATTGTTTCCTCTTGCTCTCGCCTCCCCTCTACTGAATACTGTTATTCATGATGCATCTCCATCTCTCGCCTCCCCTCTACTGAATACTGTTATTCATGATGCATCTCCATCTCTCGCCTCCCCTCTACTGAATACTGTTATTCATTATGCATCTCCATCTCTCGCCTCCCCTCTACTGAATACTGTTATTCATGATGCATCTCCATCTCTCGCCTCCCCTCTACTGAATACTGTTATTCATGATGCATCTCCATCTCTCGCCTCCCCTCTACTGAATACTGTTATTCATGATGCATCTCCATCTCTCGCCTCCCCTCTACTGAATACGTTATTCATGATGCATCTCCATCTCTCGCCTCCCCTCTACTGAATACTGTTATTCATGATGCATCTCCATCTCTCGCCTCCCCTCTACTGAATACTGTTATTCATGATGCATCTCCATCTCTCGCCTCCCCTCTACTGAATACTGTTATTCATGATGCATCTCCATCTCTCGCCTCCCCTCTACTGAATACTGTTATTCATGATGCATCTCCATCTCTCGCCTCCCCTCTACTGAATACTGTTATTCATGATGCATCTCCATCTCTCGCCTCCCCTCTACTGAATACTGTTATTCATGATGCATCTCCATCTCTCGCCTCCCCTCTACTGAATACGTTATTCATGATGCATCTCCATCTCTCGCCTCCCCTCTACTGAATACTGTTATTCATGATGCATCTCCATCTCTCGCCTCCCCTCTACTGAATACGTTATTCATGATGCATCTCCATCTCTCGCCTCCCCTCTACTGAATACTGTTATTCATGATGCATCTCCATCTCTCGCCTCCCCTCTACTGAATACTGTTATTCATGATGCATCTCCATCTCTCGCCTCCCCTCTACTGAATACTGTTATTCATGATGCATCTCCATCTCTCGCCTCCCCTCTACTGAATACTGTTATTCATGATGCATCTCCATCTCTCGCCTCCCCTCTACTGAATACTGTTATTCATGATGCATCTCCATCTCTCGCCTCCCCTCTACTGAATACTGTTATTCATGATGCATCTCCATCTCTCGCCTCCCCTCTACTGAATACGTTATTCATGATGCATCTCCATCTCTCGCCTCCCCTCTACTGAATACTGTTATTCATGATGCATCTCCATCTCTCGCCTCCCCTCTACTGAATACTGTTATTCATGATGCATCTCCATCTCTCGCCTCCCCTCTACTGAATACTGTTATTCATGATGCATCTCCATCTCTCGCCTCCCCTCTACTGAATACTGTTATTCATGATGCATCTCCATCTCTCGCCTCCCCTCTACTGAATACTGTTATTCATGATGCATCTCCATCTCTCGCCTCCCCTCTACTGAATACTGTTATTCATGATGCATCTCCATCTCTCGCCCTAACAGAACCCTGCCTGTACGGAACAATAAACAAAGTATTCTTTCTCTCCACTCCCAGAGCAAGTCCAGCTTCGTATACATTACTGCGTTACTGTTTCCAGAGAGAGCATTTATAAGGCTAAAGGTCCACGGTGCACCCTGCATTACGCCCTCTTCGTCCTCTTCCATCCATCCGGGGCAGGACTAGGAGTGAAACAGAGCGAGGCAGCAGGGACAGGAATAATGGCATAAGCACGTCACACCAAGCGGAGGACAACAAAGGGAGCGTCATAGAGGAAGTCGGCTTAGTCGAAAGGTGGAACAGGTTTGAGAGGGGAGGAGAACACAGACAAGAATACAGTAGGAGACTTTAATGCACATCAGCACACCATATGGGTCTTTGATAGCTTGCTCCTGCTTTCTGAGTGGCCAAGGAACATTCAAGCAGTGACAACATTCTACCTGACAACACAACACCAGCCACATTCCCCCAGCCATATTCATGATATACCACGGCATCCTGTGCACTATCATTTTAGCATAGGTTTAAAAAGGAACAATTCAACCATTAAGAGGGAGAGAGAGAATACCTGACCACTGTGACTGACAGAATACCTGACCACTGTGACTGACAGAATACCTGACCACTGTGACTGACCCAGAATTAAGGAAAGCTTTGGCTATGTACAGACTCAGTGATCATAGCCTTGCTATTGAGAGAGGCCTCCGTAGCCAGACCTGGCTCTCAAGAGAAGACACAAAATGAGGTTGAAAATGAGCTGCACTTCCTAACCTCCTGCCAAATGTATGACCATATTAGAGACACATATTTGCCACAGATTACACAGACCCACTAAGAATTCGAAAACAAATCCAACTCCCATATCTTTTGGGCCATCACAGTAGCAAGATTTGTGACCTGTTTCCACAAGAAAAGGGCAACCAGTGAAGAACAAACACCATTGTAAATACAACCCATATTTATGTTTATTTATTTTCCCTTTTGTACTTTAACTATTTGCACATCGTTATAACACTGAACATAGTCATAATATGACATTTGAAATGTCTCAATTCCTCTGAAACATTTTTGAGTGTAATGTTTGCTGTTCATTTTTTATTGTTTATTTCACTTATGTTTATTATCTATTTTACTTGTTTTGGCAATGTAAACATATGTTTCCCATGCCTATAAAGCCATTTGAATTGAATTGAGAGAGAGAGGAGATAGAGAGCGAGAGAAAGAGAGCGAGAAAGAGAGAGAAATTGAAAGCGAGAGAGAGAGATAGAGAGAGAGATAGAGAGATAAAGAGAGAGAAGACAGAGAGAGAGAGAGAGAGAGAGAGAGAGAGAGAGAGAGAGAGAGATAAAGAGAGAGACAGGGAGAGAGACAGGGAGAGAGAGAGAGAGAGAGAGAAGACAGAGAGAGAGAGAGACAGAGAGAGAGAGAGAGAGAGAGAGAGAAGAAAGAGAGAGAGGGGAGAGAGAGAGAGAGAGAGGGGAGAGAGAGAGAGAGAGAGAGAGAGAGAGAGAGAGAGAGAAAGAGAGAGAAAGAGAGAGACAGAGAGAGAGAGAGAGAGAGAGAGAGAGAGAGAAAGAGAGAGAGAGAGAGACAGAGAGAGAGAGAGAAAGAGAGAGAGAGAAAGAGAGAGAGGGAGAGAGAGAGAGAGAGAGAGAGAAGAAAAGGGCAACCAGTGAAGAACAAACACCATTGTAAATACAACCCATATTTATGCTTATTTATTTTAACTTGTGTGCTTTAACCATTTGTACATTGTTACAACACTGTTGTAACGTTCCTGACCTATTTTTATGTTATTTTGATTATGTTTAGTTGGTCAGGGCGTGAGTTGGGGTGGGCATTGTATGTTGTGTGTGTTTGGTTAGTCCATGGGTGTTGTATGTGTATGGGATAGTGTTTGTTAGGTTGTCTAGTTATGTCTATGGCTGCCTAGATTGGGTCTCAATCAGAGACAGCTGTCATTCATTTGTCTCTGATTGGGAGCCAGATTTAAGGTAGCCATAGGCAGTAGGCTTTTGTGGGTGTTTGTTCCTGTGTCCTCACAGGACAGTTGAAGGTTAGTCTCATTTGTTGTTTTGTAGTTTTGTAGTGTATTGTTTTGCTGTTTCCATTAAAAGATGGCTTATTTCCCTCAATCCGCATCTTGGTCCTATCCATGCTCCTCCTCGTCTAAGGGGGAGAACAACAATGACTGCCTTTACAGAAACACCCACCACAACAGGACCAAGCGGATTGAGGAGAGAGAGAAGGAACTACAGCAATGGGGAAAAGAGGAATGGACTTGGGAGGAGATTCTGGACGGAGAAGGACCCTGGGCAGAACCAGAGGAGTGTCGCCGCCCCAAAGCGGAGCTGGAGGCAGCAAAGGCGGAGAGGAGGTTTTATGAGGCAAAAGCAAGGCAGAGCGGCTGGAAGCCTGAGAGGCTCACCCCAAAATTTCTTGGGGGGGGCTAAAGGGGAGTGTGGCGAAGCCGGGTTGGATACCTGAGCCAACTCCCCGGGCTTGCCGTGGAGTAAGAGGGCGTCGTACTGGTCAGACACCGTGTTATGCGGTAAAGCGCACGGTGTCCCCAGTACGCGTGCTTAGCCCAGTGCGGGCTATTCCACCTTGCCGCACTGGGAGGGCTAGGTTGTGCATCGAGCCGAGTGCCATGAAGCCGGCCCAACGTATCTGGTCTCCAGTACGTCTCCTCGGGCCGGCGTACATGGCACCAGCCTTACAGGTGGTGTCCCCGGTTCGCCTGCATAGCCCAGTGCGGGCTATTCCACCTCGCCGCACTGGCAGGGCTACGGGGTCCATTCAACCTGGTAAGGTTGGGGAGGTTCGGTGCTCAAGAGCACGTGTCCTCCTTCACGGTCCGGTATATCCGGCGCCACCTTCCCACCCCAGCTCAGTACCACCAGTGCCTACACCACGCACCAGGCTTCCAGTGCATCTCCAGAGCCCTGTTCCTCTTCCACGTACTCTCCCTATGGTGCGTGTCTCCAGCCCAGTGCCTCCAGTTCCGGCACCACGCACCAAGCCTCCTGTGCGTCTCCAGAGCCCTGGACGCACTGTTCCTTCTCCCCGCACTCGCCCTGAGGTGCGTGCCCTCAGCCCGGTACCTCCAGTTCCGGTACCACGCACCAGGCCTAGAGTGCGCCACGAGAGTCCAGTGTGCCCTGTTCCTGTTCCCCGCACTCGCCCTGAGGTGCGTGCCCTCAGCCCGGTACCTCCAGTTCCGGTACCACGCACCAGGCCTATAGTGCGTCTCAGCCGGCCAGAGTCTGCCGTCTGCCCAGCGGTGCCTGAACGGCCCATCTGCCCAGCTCCGTCTGAGCCATCTGTCTGCCCAGCTCCGTCTGATCCATCTGTCTGCCCAGCGCCGTCTGAGCCATCTGTCTGCCCAGCGCCGTCTGAGCCATCTGTCTGCCCAGCGCCGTCTGAGCCATCTGTCTGCCCAGCGCCGTCTGAGCCATCTGTCTGCCCAGCGCCATCTGAGTCATCCGTCTGCCACGAGCCATTAGAGCCGCCCGTCTGTCCCGAGCCAGTAGAGCCGTCCGTCAGTCAGGAGCCGCCCGTCAGTCAGGAGCC